>NC_060183.1:16925491-17122991 GCF_021184085.1 Oncorhynchus gorbuscha | reverse complement strand
CTGTATAATACTCAACATCAATCCTTGTTCACACAGACCCGATAACCACATAGTGGACAGTGGGTCATCTATGCACTAGATTGTATAGCATTCAATGGAAAATTACACAATGAACCCAGCCTGTGTAACCAGCTCTGTGCTGTACTTGTGATTACGGTGTGTATTGTTACCTGTTTCATGGGCTTTACTTTTCCAAAGCAATGTTTCGTGAGATGAACATGCCATGGTGAGACGTTGTCTATGAAAAAATGGCAGTCACGCTGCTGCACATCATCTAAAAGAGCCCTCCAGAGCCCTCCTCTGCCAGTGAAATAGTTCCCACTCTGTTCTCAGTGTCTGTGTGAAAGCAGCCTAATTGTGCCTCGTGGTCAAATAAACCAAAGATTTGTGGGCTGTGGTGCCAGAATAGAGAGAGCGACAGAGAGAGAGAGATAAATATATATATAGAGAGAGAGATATCGATCGAGAGAGAGAGAAATCTAGAGAGAGAGAGAGAGAGATATCTAGAGAGAGAGAGAGAGAGATATCTAGAGAGAGAGAGAGAGAGAGAGAGATATCTAGAGAGAGACTGACTCAGCAGGGCTCCCTCTCTAACAATACTGCAGTATTTTGTTTTTATTCTTACCAACCAAACAGGCACTGAGGATAACAGCCACAGAACCCCATGCCCCCCCCCCCTTCCATTTCCAGTATGCCGAAGATCCTTAGTAATCATGAGCTGTGAAGAGGCCATTCTGCGTTCTGTGGGAGTCGTGCCATCTCTCTAGCAACACTGCTGCCCCGACCGGACACTCTCTCTTCCCAGACTAAGTGGCAGATGAGAAGAAATCAAGCTAAATTAGGTGTCATTTCCCATTGAAGATTGTGTGTTTGTGGTCTTGATCATATTAGCTCAGGCTGTAACTCTGCAATGAGACGAGGTCTGCAGTCTGCTTGTCTGCAGTCTTTTTAACGCGTCAGAGAAAGCATCAACTCTTTCCAGCTCACTATTTCTAAAGCTTTGTAATCATCTGAGGTAAAAATGTTGACTGTCTTTAACAAGAGTGAATACAGTGTTATGACAAAGTTAATTTGGCATACCAGCATTTACCGACAGGCTCTAATGTCTTGCATGTTATTGTTATGAGAGATTCACAATAGCAGAATGCTCCCTGAAAGCACACATTTATAACGATGACTATTGTGACAGGTGCATTAGGACATTTTAGAGAATGGGTACGAGTGTATATTTGTGTGCGTGTGTGTGTGTGTGTGTGTGTGTGTGTGTGTGTGTGTGTGTGTGTGTGTGTGTGTGTGTGTGTGTGTGTGTGTGTGTGTGTGTGTGTGTGTGTGTGTGTGTGTGTGTGTGTGTGTGTGTGTGTGTGTGTGTGTGTGTGTGTGCGTTGCTGCGTCTATGAGTGCATGCACGTGTCCGTATTCTGGTGAGTTTGGGAGTGCATCTGTGAGTGTGTAAAGGTTCCGCATAGACAAATCCCCTTTGTCATTAGCATTCAGTCAACCCAGGGCCTTTGGGAATCAGTGGAGCGGTAATGATGACTAAATATGGGCAAGGCGTTCACACCAAGGACACACTCATTATGGATGGGAATAGAAGCACAGGGCCCAACTCTTACACAGCCCCTTGCTAATATCAACACAGGGTCCTTGATGTCTAATCCAACCTGAACAACATGTTTATCTCCCTACACATTTTTCCCGACAGCAGCCACGAAACAGGGCTACGGAGCAACCATTACATACCAATGCAGCAGTGTGCTTGGATGGATTTCCTGATGCCTGTGCCCGCCTTTCATGGCAGGCGGTGTTTATCAGCTCACGCGGTGCAGACTTGAAATGTGAAGAGCAACTTACTCCCGCAGCCCAGGAGATCAGCTATCTGCAGTATCATGACAGCTGCATCCTTACTCAGCCTGATATTTTTGTTTTATTTATTCTTTCTTTATCGGGTGAGAATCACACCTCGTACACTAAGAGGAATGTAGCTAGCTTAAATGGAAGGAGTTTTCAACCTACAGACATTCACTTACAACTGGCACTGATATTTTTGTTGCTGTTGTTGTTCTTGTTGCTGTTGCATCTAACCTTTTAACTTACTTTATAGGCCTGCCAATCAACTCCTTGTACTCCAACCACAGTATCCCCTCTAGCCACTAATGGTGTGAGCTATATTGTAGGTGTGAGACTATGAAGTACTTTTCATGTTTGTGACACGGGAGTGTTCTATCACCCATTCATTTAATTGGGGGTTGTTTGTGCTCGCACACTCCGGCCCACAGACCAATGGTGCCTAACATCGTCCCCAGGCTCAAATTGGTGGTACATAGGGCCTGGTATAACACTGTTCAACAAATTGGGGCATGACAAGGGTGTGGTTAAAATTAAGGCGGAAGAGGGAGCGAGCCTGCTACAGCTGCATAAGATTGGTCTTTAAAATATGCTGAACATCGGCAATCAAACTAAATGTTCTATCTGAGCGACCATATTCTTTTTGGAGAGCCCATTTGACCCTGAGTTCGGCATTTAAAGTCTATATGTGAAAACAATTTCTTAGATGCATACTTTTCAATTTCCCGAATTTACTTCCTTGTTTAGCCCATTACTTACGATGCTCTCCATTTGAAATCCACAAAGAGCGGTAGGTGCTAGATGGTGATGGACGGGGAGATCAGCCTATAAAAACCGGTGTCCCGTTCTGAGGGGCTGTGAAACCAGACGTCTCGACAGAGAGAGAGCCGGCTGGTGGGCGATATTAAATGGTGCCTAGCCAAGGTCACTTGTAATGACTTCTGCCTCCACATCTCCACACGTCTCACCCACACTCCTCTCGGTCTCTGTCTTTGTACTGACTGGCTGTAGCCCCTGGACACACTGCCTGGTGGGGACAAAAAGTAGTAGTTGGTTTTCAACAACAGACACACACACGCACGCACGCACGCACGCACGCACGCACGCACGCACGCACGCACGCACGCACGCACGCACGCACACACACACACACACACACACACACACACACACACACACACACACACACACACACACACACACACACACACACACACACACACACACACACACACACACACACTGGTCTTCTCTGCAGGGGAAAAGGAAGCCTTGATCGTCTACTCACTGTAGAGAAAGGGGATACTCACAGACACTCATAGCCTTTAAACATTGTCTGCTGCTTATTTTTTTTGCACAAGTGTAGAGCAGGGAACTAGGGATTCTAAAATCTATGGTTCAACTCCAGTCGTTTTTCTGCGTGAGCTGACAATCAGAAGTGAGGCAAGTGCGTTGTTCCGATGCATATGCAGCATGCTCTTTAGCAAATTAATTGCTGTTTTGTTTAGGCTGCATCAATATGAAATCACACGCCAATGACTCGCTAAATTAAGCTCAGTCGAAAGTAAAGTATTTTCAGTGTTGCTCTGGACTGCAGTGCAGAAATCCAATATTATAAACATTTGTGTTGAACAAAAAAAAATGTGCTTAATGTGATGATAGCCAATACACAGGCGTGTTTTTTAAAACCAGTTTTATTCATAATTCGAGTAATAACTGGAAAGATTCGCCCTTCCACAAAATTCCTTCAAAATGTGAGCAGTGGGCTTGAAGTAATGAAATAGACCAATCTAATTGGGAATTCATTAAATGCTCTCACCTCTTTGCCCTTGCATTGACCTCCATTGTAATCAACAATGGAGCCCAGAGAGCGATATTACCAGAGAAAAAGCGCTGGCTCTATTCATTTCCAAATCAGCCTCTGTACTCAGCCCAGGGGAGAGCTTAGCTCTCATTGCACCTTGGACCCTGGACCACAAAAAAAAGTATGCCTGAGCGTTTAAGATTCCGAGCGAAGCCACATGAAAAGGGGAAGTTGACTTAACAAATGTCACAAACTGCCAATGCACCTGCTTATTCTCAACAGCTCTCTGAAAAAAAATACAGGCCAAATTAAATTCAAATGTCAGCTGCTTTTATATCCTTTAATCAATATCTCAATGTCCGAGTCTGGGTCTGGGTGTCACAATGGTTCTGACTTCGGCTGGTCTTATTAAACCTTTCTCTATTCTTATTCAGACTTTGTCATCGTCACCACTCTTAGCAGACACCACAGACCTCAGTGAACAAAGCCTGACCTGTACTGTATCTACCAGCATACGTATTTCTAGAACCTAGAAGCAACGGCTACTTATTTTTTATGAAAAATAAGTTTTCACCAAAACTAAGAATACTGTTTGGTGACATTTTTTTATATTTTTTATATGAAGCCAATATATATTCTGGAAGCTTAACAATAACGATTAGAGAACAGTCTGTGGTTTGGCTTCTGAAGGTAAAGGTCAATTCCACTCCAAAAAATGTGATTTTGGTATTTGTTTCATTAATCCACTGTTGATACAGTCCCAAAATGTTCTGCATGACAGAAATCAAGATTTCAAGATATAGAACTTTCAAAATAGTGTCACAGAATGATATTTTTTGGTGTCTTCCTTGAACTGGCCTTCGGGGCAAAATTATCTATGTTACTTGAATATTTATCATTACGGACATATTCCAGTCTCGCTATCTGACAGGAAGTCGTGGTCAGTGAATAGTGCTACTCCGTTTCAGAGTAGGCATGACAGGTTGAATGTACGCAGTATGTTCCTCTGAAAATGTTCACGGAAGGGTCCAGCTCAATTTAGTTTTCTAAAGGATTTGCATTTAAAAAAATCTATCAATCAAATCCATTTCTCTGTTTCAACCGATTTGGAATTGAATGGAGCCAAATGACGTTTGCAGTGAATACGAATACCCTGCTCAATAATGAATGCAAATTATTTTTTTTCTCAGAGCCTAGAGATGAGCCTCAAAAAGCCCATCTTACTGGCTGACATGAGATCCAATATTGTCAGAACTATTAATTACTGTATTATTCTATTGGACGGGCTGTTGGTGTGGGATGTAGTGATGGTGACAGCACTGTTTTTGCAGCTGAAAAGGTTACATCGACCACTAGACAATGGAATCATTTACTACCTTAGCTCCTGCAACAGGTTGCCCATTTAGTTTGAGCTAGCATACAAGGAAAAGGTCTCCATGGTCTAACCATGAAGCCAAATTATGTTCAAGATAGATGAAACTCCTGAAAACCTCCCAGAATACCTTTCTCTTTACCCTACCTACCATGATAGACAATTTCAGAGGAAACTAGGCAGCTGACTGTGCCGGGTACACATTGAGTCTCGGAGGGCATCAGGATTATTCAAGGTGATAACATGGATTGAACATACCCATAAAAGCCCCAGTAAAAAAAAACACAATGAAATGTCCTGTAATTTAAGCCAGGTATTAAAATGAGGAATGACACTGTTTGTTTGACTGCTGCATATTCAGGGGGAGGTAAGAGGCATTAAAGTGTGATGCACGGTGCATATTGAGTTGGTGTGTTGGGACAAGCATGGGTTTGCTGTGCTGTGGGGAGAGAATGTCTTCTTTCCAAAGTAAACTACACAGGAAATACTATTTCACCGTCTAGTTTATCTGCACCAATTCAACTGTTTATTTTGTTGTCTTCACAAAAGGTCAATGTTGCCCCGTTCCATTAAAAATGTAACAGTAAAACAATAACTATTATCGGCAGGATTCCATTTCAAGCAGAAACATCTACAGTATATCCATTGTCTAAGCCCTTGGAAATCACCTGTCATTTAAAGCCATCGTGAATGTGGTCATTTGAACTGCTGCCCTAAGATATTATGTTCAAATTGATTCCTGGAACCTTCTGGGTATACCCAATTGGGTTCGCATTCTTCGCACAGGGTCTATTAAGGGAACCAAGCTTTATCAGGCTCCAACACATTTGACCAATTTAAAAAGAGCACGTTATTAAAAGGGGATGCTGACATGCTACGGTGATTGAGATACGTCAGCCAAATGCTGCCGAGCTAATTTGTCCCAGAGCCTGGCCTGGCGCTCGGATCGGTTGAAAGGTAGTGTCTTTTTTTAAATCTCTGGACACATTACATTTTTAACAACGCTTTCTTTCGGTAAAAAAAAATAAAAATAAATTACATCTGCCATGGAGCCCAGTTAAATAATATTACCATATGTCCCAGATGCTTGCTGTAGTTTTGAAGTAAAAAAAAAAAAAAACAGGCCTATTAGTTACATTGAGCACTGTGGCACCATTGTCGTTATTGTCCAGCCTACTTCAGGTTGGGAGCAAGAGTCGACAGAGGCTCGGCGTTGCTAACTATTTGACATGTCTTGGACCTCTGCAGTCACAAGCTCAACTGGCATGTGAGTGGATAAACCAGTAACTTTAAGAAGATAGACACGGAGAGAGGAGAAAACAAACCCCACCAAGACATGAAGATGATGCCCCAGGCTCCACTCTCTAAAGAACAGCAGGTATAATAGAAACACTGTGTGTCCATACGTACGTGTGGGTGTGTGTGGGTGGGTGTCTCTACAGACTCTCTCTAGACTTGGCATCACAAAATTGAGTTTTGCTTCAGTTAAGGCCAGTGCTATCGTCTTGTTGCTTTGTCTCCAGGTTTCCTCTGACCTGGACGCCTCTTATCTGGCCAGGCAGACTGGACGAACCTCTTTTGAGAGAGAGAGAGAGAGTGAGAGAGAGAGTGCCTGGAGTTTCTGCTCAAAATGGTCATCAGATAGGGAGGACAGGTCCTCCAAGACAGATGGAGAGACAGGCCTACTCTATTCATGTCCATTTCGGACACAGTTAGTGCCAGTGAAGATAGATAGGCAGAGATAGGAAAATGATAGTTGGTGTGATTCTGAAGACTTCAATCATCACCTATGGGATCTATAATATACTTTTGAACAGATTGGCGTTTTGAACACGCACAATGCAAGCATTGACTGTAACATCTAAAACGACCTGTGTCTATATTTACCCTGTGAGCTGTCCTCTTTTCTCCTCTGCTCATTTGGAGTTTCTTTATAACCTCAATGTTTTCTTTAAGTCTGTCAACACTTCATGTCATCACCACTCTTTCAGGTCACACTTCAAAAGTGTTTGTGTCAAAAAATTGTGAAATGTATTCCCTATATTTCTAATAGGATAAACAGAATTTTGAAAGTCCTAACGGATTACAAAGGCAGATGATTACTGCACTTTGGGCTGACTACTTTAGCACTAAAGCGGTGGTTGGGTGTTTAAACAGCCTTTCTGAATCTCATACTTCCCATTTTACACATGCACTTAATATAACACTCTAATCACACACACCATTGTTGAGTGATTGGTGCAATGTGTTCTTTATATTACTTGTAGGTTGTCACGTACTGTAATGTACAGTTCAACTAAGGTGCATGAACTGAGGAACTGTAGGAGATATCCGCCAATGGAAAACAATTATTTTGATAATAACCCAACTCATTTAGTCATTTAACACCATCAGTTTGTCACATACAGTGCGGCACTTCTGTTCTCATTAACCATCATTTGGTTGATGAGAGAAAGAGTGCGGGAAGAGAGGAATTGTGAATATCTTACTCAATAGCAAGACATGAAAGGGTAAAGGAATTCCCCACACCAGGATATGCACCCTGCCCGTAATCCAATGCTCTAGCATTTACTGCCCAATAGTAATGCTGAAAATATGGCATGCTCAGACCCCCTAGGTCTTTGGGCTTGATTGTGTTTTTTAGAGATGATGTGTACTTTTTATCCCCACACAAAAGGCAGGATGTTAGGATTTGAAAAAGGCTTTAGTTAAAAATCTAGGCAGATTCTGAAAGAGATACAGAAACCTTTTTAATATAGCGTTAACGCAGCCGGTCATAGAGGCAGCACGCTGCAGATCTCAATGTTGTGTTTCAGCTCTATCATGTCGAGATAGTTCAATTCAGGGGATAACAAAACCCCAATATTAGATGTTTTATTTTGTGATTCTAAAAGGTATATTCCTAAGGATGTTTTTGTTTAAGGTCACTTCATAGAGTGAGATACGGCGATCAACCTTTCCCATGTTTAGCACGGCAATGACAGGATGGTTCCTGATACTAATAGCTAAGGGTTCCATAGCAATGGACTATACTGTAACAATGGGCTCAAGGGGCACCCTTGGCAGCAGGAATGTTGAAGTGAAAAGGGGGGGGGGCTAGGCCCAGCCAATCAGATTTAGTTTCTCCCTACAAAAGGCATTCATTACAGACAGAATTACTCCTCTGTTTCATTAGCTGTCTGGGTGGCTGGTCTCAGACGATCCCGCAGGAGAAGAAGCCTGATTTGGAGATCCTGGGCTGGCGTGGTTACACTTGGTCTGGTGTTGTGAGGCCGGTCGGATGTACTGCCTAATTCTCAGAAAATATGTTGGAGGTGGCTTATGGTAGAGAAATGAATATTTAATTCTCTGGCAACAGCTCTGGTGGACATTCCTGCAGTCAGCATGCCAATTGCACGCTCCCTCAAAACTTGAGACGTCATTGGCATTGTGTTGTGGGATAAAACTGCACATTTTAGAGTGGCCTTCTGTTGTCCCCAGCACCTGCGTAAATGTCATGATTTTTTATCAACTTCTCGATATGCCACACCTGTCAGGTGGATGGATTATCTTGGCAAATGAGACATGCTCACTAATAGGAATGTAAACAAATTTGTGCTCAAAATTTAAGAGAAATAAGCTTTTTGTGCATATTGCTGGGATCTCTGGGATCTCTGGGATTTCTGGGATCTTTTATTTCAGCTCATGGAACGTGGGACCAACACTTTACATGTTACGTATATTTTTTTGTTCAGTATAATTTTTAAAAATTGATTTCACCTTTATTTTTCCAGGTAGGCCAGTTGAGAAAAGTTCTCATTTACAACTGCGACCTGGCTTAATTAGTGAGAACTGAAGCCGGCAGGCACGTATACAGCATTTCAACCCAAAAGGCAGGTAGCCTAGCGGTTAAAAGTATTTGGCTAGTAATGGAAAGTTCACTGGTTCAAATCCCTGAGCCAACTAGGTAAAAACAAATCTGGCTGTGCCCCCTTGAGCAAGGCACTTAACCCTAATTGTTGCTGTAAGTCACTGTGGATAAGAGTGTCTGCTAAATTATTTAAATGTGAATCTCTTCCCTAAACCAAACACCTTCATTACTGTCAGAATTCCATTCCACTTCATTATTTGTTATTCTTATCTCCTACTTTTTATTTTTATTTTCTTAAAACTGCATTGTTGGTTAAGGGCTTGTAAGTAAGCATTTCACTGTAAGGTCTACCTACACCTGTTGTATTCCGGGCATGTGATTTGATTTGAAAGGTTTCAAGTTAAGCTATAATGCACATTTTGGAATCTTTTTCATGTTAGGCAACTGATGAAAATCATGTATTCCAAACATTGGAAAAGGAAAATCGGCCCGGGATGAAACCAGTTTGATCATGATGAATTATTGTCAAAATGCAGTTATTTAGTAGTTGAATAAACACTGTGAGATCACATCCGATGAGGGCTATAGCACAGACGATAGGAAGATGCATCTGTTTCAGCTTTATCTTTCTTCAATCTTATGGAGATATTGGTTGAATGTAAAGACTCTGAGAGTCTGGGAGTTGCAATAGAAGGTTTAAACATCCTCAACATACGGGGAGTAACAGTTTCTGAATGTGCTTTGTGAAAGTCTGTTCCAAAGCCAGCCGCCGGTTAGGGAAGGAGCATACTACAGAGGCAACTTCTTCTAAAGCATTTCATTCATTTTGAGCGGACTCATCGTTTAGGTAGGGAAAGACGATGGAGGAAATCAGAAATGTGTTCAGCAGCTACCGTGTTCCTTGGTGTGTTAACGTCTTCTTGATAAAACTTTGTGAACATTCATTCATTTTGTTTGGGTCCGTAGTAACAGTTCCTGTGCTAGACTTAATGTTATGAATCGCTCCATTGGCCTGTATCTCTCTAACACCAACACACACACAACCATCTCTCAGCTGGCGCTCCAGTAGTTTATCTGGCTTGTCACCAAACTCAAAATGTTTTTGTTTAATCTGTAATAGCATTGTGTTTACATCGTTATAAAGAATATTATTGTATTCATACTTGAGTTTCATTGTCATTCAACTTGGAAGATAAAGAATTCTCCATATAATCTCTCTCAAGCAGCTGTGCCTCGATTTTTTTCCATTGTAGCCCCATATGATATTATTCCCACGCATAACACACAGCCCTAAAGGCCTCCCACAAAGTGGATTCGGATGCATCAGCGGTATCATTCTGGGACATATAGTCCGTATTTAAATTGCCTGTTTGTTGGCGAAATTGTTCATCATTGACTAATGTTGGATTAAATCGGCAGTTGAATCGAGGCTTTGATTTGGCAAAGTCAATTCTTTCGTATTCTTTCGTATTTTTTTAAGCACATGTGAGAGTCATCCTTATCCGTTAAATTGTGTAATATCCACATATCAACAAATGAATGTATCTACTTTAATTGTTCAATGGAGTCCTTTGGATGTGTGGTCGATGAGTCTGGTAAGAGATTGAAAACATTCATCTAAATTCGGTGCGCAAAGATTATAAACGTTACATGTGATGACATAATATGGCCTATGACATAGCTGCCATTAGGGTCACATAGAGTTTAAATTCACTACATGACCAAGAGTATGTGGACACCTGCTCGTCAAACATCTCATTCCAAAATCAAGGGCATTAATATGGAGTTGGTCACCCCTTTGGTCACCACTGCTACTATAACAGCCTCCACACTTCTCAGAAGGCTTACCACTAGATTTTGGAACATTTCTGCGGGGACTTCGTTCCTTTCAGCCACTAAACCATTAGTGAGGTCGGGCACGGATGTTCGGCATCCCAATTCATCCCAGAGGTGTTGAAAAAATTCTCAGCAGTCGACACACAATACCATAAATGACAAAGCACAAACAGTTTTTTATGCATTTTTGCAAATCTATTAAAAATAAACTTGGTTGAAGCACCTTTGGCAGCAATTGCAGGCTCAAGTCTTCTTGGGTATGACGCTACAAGCTTGGTACACCTGTTTTTGGGGAGTTTCTCCCATTCTTTGCAGATCCCCTCAAGCTCTGTTGGGTTGGATGGGGAGCGTCACTGCACAACTATTTTCAGGTCTCTCTAGAGATGTTCGATTGGACTCAAGTCCGGGCTCTGGCTGGGCCACTCAAGGACATTCAGAGACTTGTCCCGAAGCCACTCCTGCGTTGTTTTGGCTGTGTGCTTAGGGTCGTTGCACCAGTCTGAGGCCCTGAGTGCTCTAAAGCAGGTTTTCATCAAGGATCTCTCTGTACTTTGCTCCGTTCATCTTTCCCTCGATCTTGACTAGTCTCTTAGTCCCTGCCGCTGAAAAACATCCCAACATTACGATTCTGCCACCACCATGCTTTTTTTGTGGGGAGGGTGCCAGTTTTCCTCCAAACGTGACATTCAATCTTGGTTTCATCAGACCAGAGAATCTTGTTTCTCATGGTCTGAGAGTCCTTTAGATGCCTTTTGGCAATCTCCAAGTGGGCTGTCATGTGCTTTTTACCAAGGAGTGGCTTCTCTCTGACCACTCTACCATAAAGGCCTGACTGGTGGAGTGCTGCAGAGATGGTTGTCCTTCTGGAATGAGAAGAAGAACTCTGGAGCTCTGTCAGAGTGACCGTAAGGTTCTTGGTCACCTCCCTGCCCAAGGCCCTTCTCCCCCGATTGCTCCGTTTGGCTGGGCGGCATGCTCTAGGAAGGGTCTTGGTGGTTCCAAACTCTTTCCATTTAAGATTGATGGAGGCCACTGTGCTCTTGGGGACATTCAATGCTGTCAAAATGTTTTGGTACCCTTCCCCAGATCTTTGCCTCTACATAATCTTGTCCCGAAGCTCTATGGATAATTCCTTGTACCCCATGGCTTGGTTTTTGCTCTGATATGCACTATCAACTTCGGGACCTTATATAGACATGTTTGTGCTTTTCCAAATCATGTCCAATCAATTGAATTTACCACAGGTGGACTCCAATCAAGTTGTGGAAACATCTCAAGTATGATAAATGGAAAGAAGATGTACCTGAGCTCAATTTCAAGTCTCATAGCAAATGGTCTGAATACTTATGTAAATAAGGTATTTGATTATTTATTTATTTATTATAAATTTGCAAAGATTTTCTGAAGTTGCACTGTATACACGTCAGCAACGGCCGTGTCTGAAATAGCCAAATCCACTAATGTGAAGGGGTCCACATACTTATATATACAGTGGGGCAAAAAGTATTTTTGTGCAAGTAACAAAATATTGAGATAAACTTTTGTTATTGACCAAATACTTATTTTCCACCATAATTTGCAAATAAATTCATTAAAAATCCTACAATGTGATTTTCTGTTCTGGATTTTACAGGCCTCTCTCATCTTTTTAAGTGGGAGAACTTGCACAATTGGTAGCTGACTAAATACTTGTTTTGCCCCACTGTATAGTGTATGTTTGAATGGGACAGTTTTTCTAAATATTAAGGCTACACCTAGCCTTGAATGAACAAGTTGCTTGATAATCCTGTGATAGCCAACTACAAATGAATAAGAGATAAGAGTTCAAATTCGTCCTCAAACCTTGTACGTTCCAAGAGAAAAGAGTCATGTTGCCACCCGGCGGTGAAGTGATGGAGTTACCAGTAGCTATGATACACAATGATTTTCCCTTCGGATACAGTGACGTAATATCAGCAGCTCTGGTGCAATATGAAAAGAGCGAAGAACAAATGAAAAACACATTCATCCCCCATCCACTTTACCAAATTAAGTAAAATACAAAATTCCCCCATAAACACTGTGGAACTGCTGGAATCTACAAGGAGATGTAGACTAACGAACCAATTTTTTATTTAAAAATATTAGCGTACCTTCAGGTGGTCCGACCAGATCCACCCTCGTTTCCATAATGAATGCTCTTAATCAATAGGTTAATATCGAAACAGGGAAAATGGCCAGGTGCAGTCCTACCCGCCTGTGTGGGACTATGACAGCGATGTCAAATCAAAAAACGGCGAGGTAATCAGGAATATCTCTGCCTAAGTACAACAGCTACTCAGGGCAGTATTATGGTCCTATGAATTGGTGTCTGTACCAATAATCCTTTCAATACAAGCCCTGGCATCCTGTGGCTTCTCAAACATCTTCTCTAACCATAACATGGGTAAAACTCAGCCTTGTTGGGAAAAGGAGGCCGTGTCTGACTACCGTGTCTCTCAGTTTCTTCCTTGCTCCATCGAAGCTCTGGCGTTACTTTATTACCTTGACAGTGTAGTCTGGGTAAATCTGAGCTCAGTTGAAGGACAGGGGGAATTACTGGCGGGATTGCTGGCAGGACAGGCACAAAATATTTTAGTTTACAGGGTCCTGGCCGATTTTGGCAATCATGACGCGGGGCAGTGTAGTTAAGAGCCTTCCGATGAGGTGCGCTCGTTCCACTTTTAGGCGTTGGGGGAAATGTTCATTCCCCAACAGTTTTGCTATGAGTTCTGCCACGAACTTTGTTGGTTAGCCTTTCTAAATATTTTTATATTTGAACTCCTTGAGGTCAATTATCTTGAGTTTCATAGCTTTGTTTACTGTTAGTAGCTCTTCAAGGGTGGTGAGGTATGTGGCAGGGTCTACAGTCAATCACGGACTACAAAAATAAAACCAGCCCAATCGCGGACCACGATGTCTTGCTCGCAGACAAACTGAACAACTTCTTTGCTAGCTTTGAGGACACGGCCCGCTACCAAAACCTGCGGGCTCTCCTTCACTTCAGTAAACCTGTTAAGCCTCGCAAGGCTGCAGGCCCAGATGGCATCCCTAGCCGCGTCCTCAGAGCATGTGCAGACCAGCTGGCTGAGGACGAAGAGCAAGATGCCTCGTCCGGACCCGCAGAAGACAACTAGGAAAGCTGCCGTTACCGTCAATATTACTCGCCAACGTGCAATCATTGGACAATAAACTAGAAGAGGTAAGATCACAAATATCCTACCAACGGGACATAAAGAATGGTAATATCCTATGCTTCATGGAATCGTGGCTGAATGACGACATGGATATTCAGCTAGCGGGGTACACGCTTCACCGGCAGGATAGAACAGCACACTCCAGTAAGACAAGAAGGGGGGGGGGGGAGTCTGTGCATATTTGTAAGCAACAGCTGGTGCACAAAATCTCAGGAAATCTCTAGATTTTGCTTGCCTGAAGTTGAGTATATTGTGATAAACTCCAGGCCACACTACTTGCCTAGAGAGTTCTCAGCTATACTTTTTGTGGCTGTTTATTTTCCACCACAGACAGATGCTGGCACAGATGCTTCCTTACTCAGTCAGCTGTGTAAGGAAATAAGCAAACAGGAAACCACTGACCCAGAGGTGGCACTCCTAGTGGCCGGAGACTTTAATGTAGGGAAACTTAAATCAGTTCTTCCAAATCTCTATCAACATGTTAAATGTGCAACTAGAGCAAAACCAATTCTAGATCACCTGTACTCCACACCCAGAGTACAAAGCTCTCCCTCACCCTCCATTTCGTAAATCCGACCACAACTCTATCCTCCTGATTCGTGCTTACAAGCAAAATTTAAAGTAGGAAGCACCAGTGACTCGGTCTATAAAGAAATGGTCAGATGAGGCAGATGCTAAACTACAGGACTGCTTTGCTATCACACACTGGAACATGTTCCGGGATTCTTCCGATGACATTGAGGAGTACACCACATCAGTCACTGGCTTTATCAATAAGTGCATTGAGGACGTCGTCCCCACAGTGACTGTACGTACACACCCCAACCAGAAGCCATGGATTAAGTAAGCATTTCACTGTAAGGTTTACACCTGTTGTATTTGGCACAACGTGACAAATAAACTTTGATTTGATTTGACTAGACCCACTCCAATTTGCTTACCGCCCCAATAGGTCCGCAGACGACGCAATCGCAATCACACTGCACACTGCCCTAACCCATCTGGACACGAGGAATACCTATGTAAAAATTTGATTACCGCCCCAATAGGTCCGCAGATGACGCAATCGCAATCACACTGCACACTGCCCTAACCCATCTGGACACGAGGAATATCTATGTAAAAATGCTGTTCATCGACTACAGCTCAGCATTTAACACCATAGTACCCTCCAAACTCGTCATTAAACTCGAGACCCTGGGTCTCGACCCCGCCCTGTGCAACTGGGTCCTGGACTTCCTGATGGGCCGCCCCGAGGTGGTGAGGGTAGGAAACAATTTATCCACCCCGCTGATCCTCAACACTGGGGCCCCACAAGGGTGCTATCTCAGCCCTCTCCTGTACTCCCTGTTCACCCATGACTGCGTGGCCATGCACGCCTCCAACTCAAATATTCAAGTTTGCAGACAACACTGGTAGGCAGTGGTAGGCTTGATTACCAACATCGACGAGATGGCCTACAGGGAGGAGGTGAGGGCCCTCGGAGTGTGGTGTCAGGAAAATAACCTCACACTCAATGTCAACAAAACAAAGGAGATGATCGTGGACTTCAGGAAACAGCAGAGGGAGCAGCCCCTTATCCATATCGACGGGACAGTAGTATTGAAGGTGGAATGTTTTATGTTCCTTGGCGTACACGGAACGGAAAAACTGAAATGGTCCACCGACACAGACAGCGTGGTGAAGAAGGTGCAGCAGTGCCTCTTCAACTTCAGGAGGTCGAAAAAATTCAGCTTGTCACCAAAAACACTCAAACACATTTACAGATCCACAATCGAGAGCATCCTGTCAGGCTGTATCACCGCCTGGTATGGCAACTGCTCCGCCCACAACCGTAAGGGTCTCCAGAGGGTAGTGAGGTCTGCACAATGCATCACCGGGGGCAAACTACCTGCCTTCCAGGACACCTACACCACCCGATGTCACAGGAAGGCCAAAAAGATCATCAAGGACAACAACCACCCGGGCCTCTGCCTGTTCACCCAGAAGGCGAGGTCAGTACAGGTGCATCAAAGCTGGGACCGAGAGACTGAAAAACAGTTTCTATCTCAAGGCCATCAGACTGTTAAACAGCCATCACGAACATTGAGTTGCTGCTGCCAACATGCTGACTCAAATCTCTAGCCACTTTAATAATGAATAATTGGATGTAATAAATGTATCACTAGCCACTTTAAACATTGCCACTTTATATAATGTTTACATACCCTACATTACTCATCTCATGTGTATATACTGTACTCTATACCATCTACTGCATCTTGCCTATGCCGTTCGGCCATCGCTCCTCCATATATTTTTACACTTATGTATGTATAAGGTAGTTGTTGTGAAAATGTTAGATTACTTGTTAGATATTACTGCATGGTCGGAACTAGAAGCACACGCATTTCGCTACACTCGCATTAACATCTGCTAACCATGTGCATGTGACAAATTAAATTAGATTTGATTTGATGCAGGTCTCATGGTCACCTGCTTCATTCCAGGTCAATAATTATTGTTGTCTGGTTAGCCAGGGAGGTTTGGACTGATTGTACTGATGAGTCCAGATTTTAAAATCGAGTTTTCATATCCTCCACCATTTTCTTGATAGCTACCGGAATGTCAGCCGGCAGAAGGCTCCGAGTCAGGGTCAGCCATGCGAGCCATTTCAGCTAGGCTACCGTTAGCATCGCCATTGTCATGTCAGCATCGCCATCATTATGTTGTCCTGTGATGAGTTCAGACTCAACAGCAGGGACTTTGTAGTCTTCCTAGCCGGTTTGTTTTGGATTATTTCATATCCCCTTGACCATGTTATTTGTCGAGTTTCTCATTTTTTGAAGTTTGGAGGAGCAGAAGTTGAATATAAATCAAATTTAAGCGAGGGTGAGGAGCGGGTAGTCAGAAAGGCCTCTGCTCCACGCAGTGCACAGTAGCATGCGGTGCTCATCTCTTTGATCTAGATGTGCAGGTGTTACTGTCTCATTAAACTTTTATGTTGTTTGTAAGGCATCGAGGAACATTGGCGATGGGAAAAAGCTTTTCTGTGATTATCACACCAAGGCTTCTTGTATTGTATGATTGTGATGAGTATTCAAATGGCCATTCACTCTCACAACAATCTGCATGCTTTTCTGCCTGGATGGCAAGTGTTCCGTGAAGGAGATGTGAATACAGCAGTCAACAAGTGATGTAATCCGAGCATTGCATTTCACACAAAATGCTGCTCTGACCTTCTAGGTTCTCAGAATCCCAAAAAGGAATTTAAAAAAAGCATTGCTGTGGTCATGCATGAAAGGGAAAAACAGGGCATTGAATTGACACAGCTGAGAAGGGGTCAGCCATCAGCTTTGTTTTGCTCAATGGGAAATTGATTTTCCTGACCTACAGTATATGTAATGAAGTATTGTCTTGTTTTGAGAAATAATCTGTTTTTTTCTTTATTCTTATTAACCCTCATCTAAGAAGATTGATAGTGACATGGGGGTGATGCAGCAACGACCATGATTTAAACTTCAAATCATATAGATCAAACAATGTCTTGATCATATGGTAATTGATGGTCCTTTGTCAATACAGTATTGTGAGATTCCTCCCCTTCCTACCTATAACAATGAAATATAGTCTCTTTGACCCTTTCTGGGCAGTTCTGCTGCCTGCTGTTCATTGACAGCCACAACTCAACAATCATCTGTTTTATATTTGCTGCACTGGCTGCCTAATTGCGGGATTCCCGACTGTAGACGAACTTGGCCTATGCGCTCAGGATGTGACAAAACACAATCTACAGCAATTTTTTTTAAAGCTATTGATCCTCTGTGCCTAAATTAGGCTGGTGTAGTATTTTCAATGATTTCATTTATTTATGGAAACAGGAGTAATTATAAAAGTTGGCTCATTTATTTCAATTTATCTGCAGCACTTCCAGCACCGCTTCCTGCAACACTATGTTTTCTTCCATTCCGCTCTCCTACTCTCCCGAAGGCCAAATAAATGAATCAATACTTCTTATTATTAATTCAATTGATTTCGGTCAATAACCGCATATGAGGTTATTGTGTAGCTAGGCCTACTTTTACAATAATATTTAAAATAGTCTATCTATCAGGAATCAAGTTAAGACCCAGATGCAGACACGTCGAATTGACAATGGTTTAATATTCCAACAGGGGCAGGCAATAGACAGGACAAGGCAGGCAGGGGTCAGTAAACCAGAGGTGGGGCAACGGTACCCGACGGCAGGTAGGCTCAGGGTCAGGGTAGGCAGAGGTCAAACAATCCATAGGTGGGAAAAGGCACAGGTCGGCAGGCAGGCTCAGGGTCAGGGGCAGGCAGAGTGATCAGGAAGGCGGCCTGAGTCAGGACAGGCAATGGTCAAAATCAGGAGGGCGAGAAAAAGAGTGACTGGGAAAAACAGGAGCTGAGAACAAACATGCTGGTTGGCTTGACAAAACAAGACAAACCGACAACAGACAAACAGAGCTCACGGGAAAAATACACAGGTGATAATGGGGAAGATGGGCGACACCTGGAGTGGGATGGAGACAATCACAAAGACAGGTGAAATAGATGAGGGCGTGACACAATCAGCAAGTAGCCTAGCCTACAATTACGAGAAGAAATTCAGTAAATCAATGAAGCCAATAGTGGGTTCAGCTACAGTACATTGTTATTGAAAGGATGTAGGTCTTATGACATTTTTAAACAATAAAAACATATGTCAAATTACTCTGAAAAAAGTGAGTTTTCAAAGTAGCAAAAAAAATCAAACAGCAATTACAATTCCTAAATGGCTTTTTTATGTTCATTGAACTGTCACTTATGCTCTTATATGAGTTATATTCAAGAATAAAGCCAATAATTAATTTTTATTGTGATTCATATGAATGTACCCTAGTAAAATCGGACATTGATTGATTTATCAAGATTAGTTCACATTCTTGACTCAAAGCAGCGCAATGCCGCTTGTCCCAATCAAAACCATGCTGGAAATATCAGTTGCCCACACAAGGCGATTGCTTTAAAAAAATGTAGGTAGCCTACCGGAACACCATTTTTTAAAATGATTATTAAGCCATCATTTCTAAATGAATGTTGGTACCTATTGTATAAAATTATTTTAGAATATACATGTTACCGGTGCTATAGACGTGGACTTCGGAGATCAGTTTGTTTTAATGAATCAGAATTCTCTCTCTGCATCCAAAAGAAAAGCAAAACATTTGTACAGAACAAGTATGTTCTGCCAATAGTCCCCTCTTTCAACAACATAGATGCAGAATGCAAAGGACTGGGATCAGTCGAGGAGATAGCCATTGTTCGCACATGCAATACCTTAGCTGGCTAGTAACCACATGTTGTATTCAGAATGGTTATATCATCCTAAAATGTTCAATTATAATTGCATATTGACATTACAAAACACTTATGAGTGAACTCTAAATATACAACATTACTCATTACTCATGAACAAAACACTGTGTGTCATGACTTTGTGCTTAAACCTCTACGGGATCGCCCCCCCCCCCCAGCTAACATAGGCTACTGTGATTAGCATGAAGTTGTAAGTAACAAAAAAAAATCCCAGGACATAAATATATCTGATATGGGCAGAAAGCTTCAATTGTTGTTAATCTAACTGCACTGTCCAATTTAGAGTAGCTATTATAGTGAAAGAATATCATGCTATTGTTTGAGGAGAGTGCACAATTATGAACTTGAAAATGTATTAATAAACCATTTAGGCACATTTGGGCAGTCTTGATACAACACTTTGAACAGATATACAATGGTTCATTGGATCAGTCTAAAACTTTGCACATACACGGCCATCTAGTGGTCAAAATCTAAATTGCGCCTCGGCTGGAATAATACAATATGGCATTTCTCTTGAATTTAAAAGATGATACAAAAAAACGGAATGTTTTTTATTTTGTATAATCTTTTACCTGATCTAATGTGTTATATGCTCCTACATTTATTTCACATTTCCACAAACTTCAAAGTGTGTTCTTTCAAATGGTATCAAGAATATGCATATCCTTACTTCAGGTCCTGAGCTACAGGCAGTTAAATTTGGGTATGTTATTTTAGGCGAAAATGGAATAAAAGGGTCAGATCCTTAAGACAGAACGTTTGTCTACCTCATAGTGCATCAGAATTATTTGAGCAGGAGCACGCAGTGCAAAACGCAAGTACAAGCTCCCCTATTCCTAGGATGCAGAATATATGAACCTGGTGAAATTCACGACATATTTTAACAACTGTTACATACTGTACATAGAATGCATCATCCAAATTATACGCTTGCCTACACATACTGTACTGTAAGTGGCCAAAGGAAAACGTTATATTTTTTAAATCCTAAAACACCAAATTAGGCCAACCTTATTATAAATTAGGCCATCATCACTGTCAATCGTGAATTCTTCACATTTTCCCGGTGAAACGTCCATGCCGCATGCGTGCAAACCATTTGATCTCAATCAGTTTCATGGGAATATGTATTTAGACCTTATTGAACGATGTCAGAGTGGCTAAACGGCCAAACTAATCACATTTCAGAGCAGATGGAGTTAACCACTTCAGCACAGTCGTCGTAAGAAATGACCTGGTGTTTTTGGTATAACAGTAGCCTGACATTATCATGCTATTATATTGGGTTTGTTGCGTACAATACTAGTAAATCATTAAGTGATCTTGCAAGACATGGCACCATTCTGAGAAGTGGCAGACCACGCTCAGCACTACACACCTGATTATAACGTTTCATGTAACCACAGCTCTATGAACTAAGTGCCGCATTCAGTTGACAGTTGACTACAAACGCAAACGATTCGGGGCTAACCCAAAATCATTTGGGGCGAAAGCTCCGAAAGCCAGTTCCTGGTGACGTCCATGTCTGAGGTACTGTGAAGTCTGTGTACTGTGAAGTCTGTGTCTGAGGTACTGTGAAGTCTGTGTCTGAGGTACTGTGAAGTCAATAAGCGTCTCCATCCTTCCGCTGTTGAAGTTTCTGGAAGAAAAAGAGGACAGAGAGGAGAAATGAATGTGCCCTTGATGTGAGGCCTCCATGCAAGTCTTCTTATTCCCCCGACAGCCCTCTCCTGCCGGGGCCTGAAGTTCACCTCCACCCTCTCTCTGCTCTGAGAGACACACTGTTGCCCTTGGAGGGACTGGCTCTGTCTGTGTGTTCTCAAAGACACTTGACAGGTCTGAGAATTTTTAACTCTATCCTGGTCCTGTTCTGTATGTGCTGTAGCCAACCATCACTAAGGATTCTAACCTGGTTGTATTCTGTAGGTGCTGAGGCCATTTATCATTGTTATCCATTACATATTTGTTTGGCATGTCAATGAACAAATGCAAAGAGGCACAAATAGACTGGACCACCAGGCCAGGAGAATTCAGATTGTTCCACGAGGCAACCAAACGTTTATAAGTCAATGAATGAAGCGTCTGATTTGAACCTAATTCGTGTTCTTCTTGAATGTATTAATGTGGTTCAAGTGAGTGGGATTAATAGTGAGAGACAATGCTGTTGATGTTAAATGACCCAAATCCACTCAACAGATGGTTCCAGAGACTCTGACGGTGGGCTTAGAGACCAACCAGATTCAAATGATTACTGCATCATCTCAATTAGCGATCACAGTAAACAACAGGATGCTACTTTACATAGTGCACTACATTTAGCCAGAGCCAGAGGTCTTTGGGCAAAAGTAGTGCGCTACGTAGGAACACGCGTCATCAGTCTGAATTTCCCCCAAACCAACCTCCTGTTTTACGGGTGAGAAATGGCATTGTCCCTGAGATGTCTATGGGTGATGGATGGGGGCCTCTGGCATGTCTTAATGTCTCCTCCAACCATTAATAGATTGTTACTTCTTACCAATGACGCTCCCATCCACCGGTGGCTGTCCCAGCACAGTGTTGCAGCTTGTGTCATCTGTAAAATACTCATCAAAGCTGAGGCTTAATGCCGCACACAATCCGCCTGTAACATTTCGCTAATGAACCAAAGAAAGATTGGCGAATTGAACACACACACACACACACACACACACACACACACACACACACACACACACACACACACACACACACACACACACACACACACACACACACACACACACACACACACACACACACACACACACACACACACACACACACACACACACACACACACACACACACACACACACACACACAGATACACACATTTGAGCTGTTGATTAGAATTCCAACCCATTGGTGCCCCTTCTTAAGTGAACTGGCACTAAAAAGAGATGAAGCTGATCATCTACATACAGTGAAGGCCCAGGGGCCCACTGAAGTCGGAGTAGGGCATTGAATGATTGAATATAGAACAGTATGCAAACTTTAGATTGGTGGGATACAGGGTCATCTTATTTCTTGAATAAGCAATATGGGAGATTGCAGACACCTGAGATTTCAGGTTGCGTTTCCTTAGGGATGTCGTTTCACTCTCTGCTCTGTTCTGGGACCCAATTGATGTAGAGCAGATGAAATCCACTCACCATAATCCGGTGAAGCATGTGTTCAATTTACAGCAGTCTGGTGTAGCCCTCTTCTGTGACATCTTCCTGGATGTCAAATTAACTAGTCTCTTGAATCATGTTCATTTCCTGGCCTGATTTATTGTCCCTGAGCACTGGAGGACGAAAATGGAAAATGACATTTGGATATATGCCCTTAGCCCTCAAGAAGATTCTCTTTCCTGTGAGCTACCGTTCTCCCCGTTCTCCATAGCATTTCTTGTGGTCTACTATTTTGTGCATCTACCATCCAGTTGCATTCATATCAATAATATTGAATTTGAATGATAGCAAATCAATGCTCAGAAACAGCTTTGCTGTAGTTCAATTTGTTTTGAGGAAGGACATAACCCGCACACAGACTGGTGGTGGTGTGAAAGACGGTTACTTTATAAATACAACTTGTTTTGTTGCGCACTTCAGCGATTTTCAGGGGAAAACTCATGAGCAATTAGAACTCCTCCAAAAGGACATTAGTGGTTTGTCTGGAGTCTGGACAATTGATTCCACACTAATAATACACTTATAATAGGTGTCTATTGAACTATTTAGGGGCCAGATCCTGAAGCTACGATATTGACGTGTGTGTGTGTGTGTGTGTGTGTGTGTGTGTGTGTGTGTGTGTGTGTGTGTGTGTGTGTGTGTGTGTGTGTGTGTGTGTGTGTGTGTGTGTGTGTGTGTGTGTGTGTGTGTGTGTGTGTGTGTGTGTGTGTGTGTGTGTGTGTGTGTGTGTGTGTGTGTGAAAGCCTGTCTATAGGAGGATCAGAGGGCACATAGACAGTGAGCAGAGGTCCTATTGATGAAGACCTACCACCAATGCAGAGCTTTTATTTCAGTGTAACAGGAATTAAAACGCAATTGACCTTGAGTAATAGCCAGCCACACAATGAGCCGTCCCTTTGTCTTGTGTCAGCGATTCATTCGACGAATCCTCCTCCTCTCCCCACCCTGTTCCCACTCACCCCTTTTATTTTGCTTTCTTTCGCTCGCTATTTTGCCCCAACCATGTATCGATCCCAGCAGGTTTTACAGAGGCACTTTTAATTTCATTTTCATTTGACTCCATTTGAGTAGCTTTAAAACAGTGACACTGCCAAGGAAATCCAATTGGTGGATCCATTACGTTGGCTGATGTGGTGGTAAGGGGACTGGGCCGGGGGGTGTTCGTCCTGGGATGTGTCGGTCACCAGGGAAACAAGGGAAAGGAACAGGAGGGATTTTCCCTTAAATACATTATTTTAAAGACATAGGAAGTGAAGCAGATCAATCATGCTTTGGGTCTGTGAAGAGTGCTGTGCTTTAATTACTTCCTCATTAGCAGTATTTGTTGAAAAGCCAAAGCGTTGCTATTATACTCTGTAGATTCACCCAGTCCAAGCCTAGGGTTCGGTCCACAATGGCACCCTATATAGTGCGCTTCTTTCGATCAAGTCCCATAGGGCGCTGGTGAAAAGTAGTGCACTAAAGTATGTAGGGAATAGGGTGCCATTTTAGATGCAGCCCTTGTCTCTGGAGGTCCTACTCAAACTGTGGCGGATAACATAACGTAAGCCCTTTGCAGTGGGAGAGTGTTAGTGTGAGAGTGACTTTTCTCCTTTGTCGCGGACCGGCGGTGCAGTGCACGGACGGGCTTGAGATCACTCAAAGGCCTCTGTGCTTCATTTTTTAATGACCTTTAGAGAAACTTTTGAAATCCCTCAACCGGAAATAATTAGCCCCAACTCTGAAGGAAATCTCAGACAAAGAGCAGTCGAGGTTGCCAAGTCTGAGAGAGTGTGAGAGCTAAATAATGGAGAAGATTTGGAGAAAGGTCATACTAATCAAGGCGAGAGAGAGTGGAGATTTTACAGGGTATTGGGACTCAGATCCTTGTATAGTGACTGTAATGCAGCGTGTCAGCTGTTGACTGTAGCACTGTCAAAGCCTAGTTTCACTATTACAAGCAGTGGTTGTGTATCAAAACAGAGGTATTGCACAAAGCAATGGACTCGGTCACTCTATAATAACTGTAATTTTCCTCTTAATAATGATCTCATGTTGACTAAGGCAATGCATTCAGAGCTGTAAATGTGAGCATTAGTATTCACTGAAGACTAGAATTTGATTTCATATTTTACATTTACATTCAAACTCCTTGTCTTCTTATGGCAATGTGTTTTATAGTTAGATGAGTGTGCTGCTGACTTCACGGTGCTAATCTGCTCTCTCCCTCTCTCTCTCTCTCTCTCTCTCTCCTCTTTCTCCTCTTTCTTCTCTTTCTAGCCTGCGAGTTGATGACCCAGGGCATCCTGGCTCTGGTCACCTCTACCGGCTGTGCCTCGGCCAGCGCCCTCCAATCCCTGACTGACGCAATGCACATCCCACACGTGTATGTCCAGCGCAGTGGCGAGGGCTCGCCACGCACCACCTGCCAGCTCAACCCCAGCCCCGACGGCCAACGCTACACCCTGGCGGCGCGCCCGCCCGTCCGTCTCAACGACGTCATGCTCACCCTGGTCGGCGAGCTGCGCTGGCAGAAGTTCATCGTCTTCTATGACAACGAGTATGGTAAGTGTGGAGTGTGGAGTGGCTGGCTAGTGAACATGTTTCAAGGCTGGCACTGAAAGGATTATAGAGTATTGTGGAAGGAGGGTGATGACAAGAGGTGAGGGGGTGAGGTGGCGAGGGCTGCATGATGGTCTGTCCCCGACGACAAAAAAGTGCTCCAATCAATGAAGCCTCTCAGAGTTGAGTGATCGGATGGAGGAAATAGAGCTTACTCACCGTCACATGGGAGGCTCTCGCTGTGAGAAGTGGGAGAGAGGGAGAGAGGCTGTCTTACTCATCAACCAACCACCTGTTCCTGATACTTAACAAATCATGTTAATCAGGATCAAATTAGTCTGATTTTAGTATGATGAAATGTACTGTACAGCAGCTTCATGGTAGGATCCAAGATTTCACAGCATGTTCCTTTCAGCTCAATGCCTTTCTATATTTTGTTATTGTTCCACTATATGAGTCTATATTTGTGACGGTGTAGAGCGGTATCAGGAAAGGTCAGAAGTTCAACCTGTCTATGTGTGGTTTGCTTCAGTGATGCCCTTGAACCAGGGTCTTTATCAGCATAACCCAGTTGTTTCAATATTGTCGGATGACTGCATACCGCCATATTCGACTGCTTTTCTATAGCTGATGAAACTTGAGGAGGTGTTTCAATAGAAACTGGGGGATGTGGATTCTCGGAAACAGTATAGCAGATTGCAGTGCATGTGTTTGTGGCAAAGGTTACGGTAAGGGTAAGATATTAACGTTTCTGGCTGTTATTCCGTTATTTATCATGAACTTACTGACATTGCACTCTGTCTATTTGAAGAAGAGCAACGGATTAGAAATGGTTATTATGTCTTCTTGTGTTGTGCTTCTTAATTTGTTGTTTTAGTAAATGCGGCATAATGTCTTCCTGTTCTTCAGGAAAACAAACAGTCAGGTGGACATTATGAAAGGAAATTGCACAACACTATACTTCACAAGGTAAAATCATAACAGAGCACAATAGATGGTTGTCATCAAACCATCTGACTCAACAAATTATTTTTAGCACACACAGGCATGTACAAGCCAGCTTTTTCCTCCCCATCACTCTATCCAGCCCCAGCCTCAACAATATCACTCCCTTTGATGAGCAAATGCATTAAATAAGTGAGGGGAGACGAAGAAAGCACATTTATTCAAATTAAGTCCTTTAAGTTTATTAGGAGCAGATGGGGTCTGGGTTTGGGTGTCTAGGCCTGGCTCCAGCATGGCCCAGGCCTGACAGCTGAGTGATGATGATTAAGGAGAGACCTTGGATTGCATTGCTGCTTCCATCCCGTCTCCCCCCTGCCTCCCTTGCCTCCCCAGCCCCTCTCTCAACCTCCGTGCTCATTTTCCCTTTCATTCTGTCTGTCTTTCATCCCCTCTCTCTCTTCGCCTTCCACTGTAATTTGCTTTCAGTCTGTGTGTGTTTATCTTTCTCTGTGTTTGTTTTGCTGTCATACTCTCTCTCATTCTCTTTCTCAGTCACTTCGTCATGGAAACCCTGTTTCGCCTCATAAAGTACAGACAATTCCCTCTTTGCTGGTTTGCTTACAAAAGGACAAAAGGGCAAATCCCTCTACCCGTTTTAGAGATATGTACACTGATGCTGCTGGAAATGCAGAAATAGCATTTCAGTCCTTTTTTAAAAACTTCAGTCCCACAAACAGTGTGGAGTAGACTGTTTTTGGTTGGCACATGGTTGGTAAACTGCTGAAACAATGTTTACTGCTCTGCTATCGCCATCATAGCTGACTGTGAAACCTTTTTGGTTATACCACACACGAGACTTGCTACATAGCACTGCTCTGCAAAATAACCTTGTTAGAAATGAATGAATGAATGAATGAACAAACATGCCCCACTCTGCCTCCCCATCTCTCAACTTCTCAGCTCTCCAGCCTAACCCAGGAATGTGGCACTTCTTTCCCCTACTCCTATCTGACAACAGGGTCATTGGCTGGGCTATGGAATGCCATTATACTGTTGGAGGTGTTGAGACTCGGGATTTAGACGGCGGGTCTCTATCGAATGAAGAGATGTGACGAGGTGGGGGGGACGACACACCACAGCTATAGTCCACTGAATTGATTTGCCGGGTACATTGATCTGCTCCGTCTGTCACACAGTGCTCCGCCGAATGTTCCGCCAAGCATGAGACAACAGTTGGGCCACATCAAATATGGACTCCCAATCACAGACAGGGTTGGAGCTGGACTGGCTCCAGTGTTGACTGGGATGGTGTCCCAAATAACGCCCTACCCCATGTATAGTGCACTACTTTAGACCAGGGTCCATAGGGCTTTGGTCAAAAGAGTGAGTAGTGTTCCACTTAGGATGCATCCTGGGACCTCCTGTTTTCACCTGCAACAATAAGAGTCACCTGCCAGCCAGCTGGAACGAAAGCCTCCTGATTTTGTAAAACTATATATAATCTAAAAGGGAGTATGAGGTGAGAAGCAACAAGGGCTGAATGATTTTGTGTAGACTCACAGGGTTCTGATGTGACTACACATTGCTACACATGGGTTGCTGCATTCCTTTCTGCCTGATAGTTTCCAATGCTGTCTGGATCTAACATACTGCAGTAGCCATATCATTAGGTTTGGGTTATAAATGGTCATTTCAATAGTATTTAATATATTATTATGTTGGTGAGGGGTCATTTATAGGGGGTCAGAGTTAATTGCTTGAGTGGAAACCCAGGGTCAGGGTTCACCACAATAATATTTTCATAATCACTATCAGAGTTAACATGCATTAGCCTATACTGACACTGGACACTGCCTTGAATGCAGGGCATTCAAGTTGAACACCAGTTCAACGCCCCCTGTGGCTGACCTGATCTGCTCACTTAGCCTCTTAGCGCTAGCTTAAGCCATTCATTGCTTTCTGACCTTCATCATTTTGTTTATACATGCATTTTCCCAGTCTAGGCGTTTGGTCCGCAGCAATTTCATTATATTTAGTGGTGTAGCTTTACGAAATCACAAGCCATAAAGTGAGGGTGGTTGATTACTGTACCACTTTTTTATGCCCACTGTCATGATATTAATGCCAGCCTTAGTATAAATAAACCAATATCAGCCTGCGGAGGTGATTTCATTTATGTGTGGCCCGAAATCAGCTGAGTCACTCCCAAGAACTCCTCATTCAAAAAGCTTCTATTACTTTTACAGCACCCTTACCACTCACTGTGTCATTCAAATGGTGTGATGATATTATCGAGACACCCTCCAGAATACAGGAGCCTCATGAGCCCAGGCAGATTTATTTACACAAACAGTTACCCCAGGAGTGCATGGCTAGGCTTTCACAGTGGAGCAACTGAGGACAACTCCACTCACAAATCAGTCACTCTTACTATCCGCCCGAGACATGTAATTAAGTGTTATCAATTACTAAGTTCCATCTTGTAGTTCCTGTCTGCGATATTCAACAACGTTCAGTTAAACAAGTGAACTCTGCGATGGCTTATTTAAAGGTAGTGATTGCGTAAGCTGGGCGAGAACGCTTAAAACAAGGATATACCCTGAACCCATACTAGAAAGAGTCCCATATTTACAGAGCATTAGTTCTTAAATAAATGGCTACTGTGGCCTATCATCTTAATAAGCTCGCCCACTTGGCTGTATTTGCTTGTGGCTTTACTGGCCTACGACTCCTGCTAAACGCCATCAGTTCAGTCAAGGACTTTGAACGTGGATGTGAAGGATGGGGAGTTGGAGGGAGATAGAGGAGGCTCATTTGAACTGGATGTTTTGTAAATCCCTGCGTGACTTCGGCTGAGTCTCCGCGGGCTTTATATAATGCTGAGTAATTCCCGGAGCTGCTTGATGCTCTGAGACAGGTCGCTCCAGGAGAGGCCAACAGAAGGCACCTCACATCACAGTTCCAGGCTATCCTCCAGCAGCTCCAAAAAAAAGCCCGCAAGCCCCTCGCCTCTGGAAGGCAGATTAGCCGACACCTGTGTGGGATCACAGGGAGCGCCGCCTGCGTTAGTGCCGCTCTAGCATGGCGCCACATTTGGATCATCTGACGATTTTGTAAATGTACATAACATAGTGGATTAACTCTTGGAATGGTGTGAACCGTTGGGGGAACAGAGGAGAAGAGAGGAAGTGGTGGATCAAAAGGAGGTTGATTATCATCAATAGTCAGATGCCACATTACAGATGTGCCTATTGCGGCGGGTGCTTTTGTGTTGTTTTTTCCATTGTTTGTAGTGTAGGGCTGTTTGCATTGATTTAATACCGCTCATCTGTCATCTGTATAACAGAGCTTCCTGAAAAAGCTCATTCTGATTTCAGCCAGCCAGACTGAATGTACATTATTTTTACTGCCAGCTGTTTATGAAAAGTGTCAGTAATTTTGACTTCCTTAATAGTGGGCGGCAGGTAGCCTAGTGGTTAGAGCGTTGGGCCAGAAAGGTTGCTAGTTTGAATCCCCGAGCTGACAAGGTAAAAATCTGTCGTTCTGCCCCTGAACAAGGCAGTTAACCCACTGTTTCTAGACCGTCATTGTAATTAAGAATTTGTTCTCATCTGATGTGCCTAGTTAAATAAAGGTTAAGTTTTAAAAAATTGAACAGTCATGGAAAAAGTACTCAATGGTCATACTTGAGTACGAGTAAAGATACCTTAATGGAAAATGACTCAAATGAATGTGAAGGTCACCCAGTAAAATGTTACTTGAGTAAAAGACTAAAAGTATCCGCTTCTATGTGTACTTAAGTACACGGGTGAAAAAACGACTCAATTAAAATAAAGAAAAACACTTGAATGAGTAGGTGTGTATTTTGACTGGTACATTCTCCCACATTTCTGGTTGGAGACACAGGGAGCCCAAAGATGTGCAAAAAACTGTCGTACTACTACAGAAAGTATTACCCCTTTTTGACAGCAACTATTTCCCTTTTTCTTTGATGTTACAGACAAACTAGGAACAACAATAATAGCATAATGCCTCTGACTTTATCAGAACCGTGCCCATACTGGTATTTCCACGATCCTCACCTATACCATGGTATAAAGTATGCAATGCTATAGTAATATTTAGGTACAATCGCAGTATCGTGGTAGTACAAATTATAGGTTAATTATAGGTTAAGGTTAAAACCATGATACATTTCTATGATTCCGACTATACCATGGTATAAGTGAAAGTACCATAGTAGTTACATGGTACATTTTTGTAAGGAGACAGCGCTCATTCCTCATCATGTTAAATACTTAATAGGAATTAAGTTATTTTGAGAATCCACTTAAAATTGTATGATGACACATACCTATACTACATGACCAAAAGTATGTGGACACCTGCTCGTCGAACATCTCATTCCAAAATCATGGGCATTAATATGGAGTTGGTCCCCCCTTTTCTACTATAACAGCCTCCACTCTTCTGGGAAGGATTTCCACTAGATGTAGGAACATTTCTGTGGGGACTTTCTTCCATTCAGCCACAAGAGCATTAGTGAGGTTGGGCACTGATGTTGGGCGATTAGGCCTGGCTTGCAGTCGGGCATTCCAATTCATCCCAAAGGTGTTCGGTGGGGTTGAGATCAGGGCAGTCAAGTTCTTCCACACCTATCTTGACAAACAATTTATGCATGGACCTTGCTTTGTGCACGGGTGCATTGTCATGCTGAACCAGGAAAAGGCCTTCCCCAAACTGTTGCAACATAGTTGGAAGCACAGAATCCTCTAGAATGTCATTGTATGCTGTGACGTTAAGATTTGCCTTCACTGGAACTAAGGGGCCTAGATCGAACCATGAAAAACAGCCCCAGACCATTTTTCATACTCCACAAAACTTTACAGTTTGCACTATGCATTCGGTCAGCTAAAGTTCTCTAGGCATCCACAAAACCCAGATTCGTCCATCGGACTGCCAGATGGTGAAACGTGATTCATCACTCCAGAGACCGCGTTTCCACTGCTCCAGAGTCCAATGGCGGAGAGCTTTACACCACTCTAGCCGATGCTTGGCATTGCTCATGGTGATCTTAGGCTTGTGTGCGGCTGCTCAGCCATGGAAACCCATTTCATGAAGCTCCCGACGAAAAGTTATTGTGCTGACATTGCTTCCAGAGGAAGTTTGGAACTCGGTAGTGAGTGTTGCAACCGAGGATAGACGGTTTTACATGCTACATTCTTCAACACTCCTATTTTGTGAGTTTGTGTTGCCTGCCACTTTGTGGCTGAGTTGTTGTTGCTCCTAGACATTTCCACTTCACATTAACAACAAGTACAGTTGACTGGGGCAGCTCTAGCAGGGCAGAAATTTGATGAACTGACTTGTTGGAAAGGTGGCATCCTATGACGGTGCCACTTTGGAAGTCTGAGTTCTTCAGTAAGGCCATTCTACTGCCGATCCCATTGAGCACGTCTGGGACCTGTTGGATTGGAGGGTGGGGGCTAGGTTTATTCCCCCCAGAAAGGACTAGGAACTTGCAGGTGAATTGGTGGAAGAATGGAGTAACATCTCACAGCAAGAACGGGCAAATCTGGTCCAGTCCATGAGGAGGAGATGCACTGCAGTACTTAATGCGGCTGGTGGCCACACCAGATAGTAACTGTTATTTTTTATTTTGACCCTCCCCCCTTTGTTCAGGGACACATTATTCCATTTCTGTTAGTCACATGTCTGTGGAACTTGTTCAGTTTATGTTTCAGTTGTTGAATCTTGTTATGTTCATACAAGTATTTACACATGTTAAGTTTGCTGAAAATAAATACAGTTGACAGTGAGAGGACGTTTATTTTTTTCTGAGTTTGTTCATTCTTTAGGAGGCACAGTAAAGACATTACTTGACAAAGACATACAATAGCCTAAATGGTACATTTTGTACTTAAATAGCTCCTCTTCAGTCAAAGCTGTACTGTTCGAAGAGTCAACGGTGTCACCGGCTTCCTTCTGCCAATAGTATTCAATGCACCTTTTTCTTTGACCATCTTTGCTTTGAGACAAAGGGAATCATGATGATAACTTCTACACCGTGATTCAGTGTAGCTCCTCATCAGTGCTCGGACTTCACACAAGGCAAGCTGATGATGAATCCTTGGGGGATGTCATTGAGAAGAGCCTTCATGGTCGTCGGATTTGCGGCGCCAATTTGTTGTCGCTCATTAAGCATTCAACTGGGCCTACGAGTGACATTGTCTAGACACCTGCAGCAGCTCCAATATTTGGACTTTTTTATTTTCTTTCTTACGATTGATGCTTTGATGTTGCCTCCAATTAAAGTCCTTAATTGGCCAGTAATCTTCACTAAGGGAAGTGGATGTAGCGGGGGTAGGGACTCGGAGAGACGTTGTGTGTTAATGACTACGTCCCCTTCTTAATCTCTACCCACCACACTCACCTGGGGCCCTCACCGTGTGATGTGGTCGGTCTGGGAGACTGGGGTTTGCGAGGGCGATGGGAGTGCTATGAGAGAGTGATAGAGATGTAGATATGGGGAGGTAGAGAGAGGGGTAGAAAGAGATGGGGTAACTGGAGAGAGGGGGGGAAAGAGAAAGAGGGATCACCATTCATCTCACTTTCATTTGTTATTTTCCTCTCTCATTCCATCCTACCTCCCTCCCTCCCTCCCTCCTCTACCTTTCAATCTCTCTCTCTGTCTCTTCAAATCCCAAGGGGTCTGTTGCTAGGCTCTGACATCCTTATCTTCTCTATCTCTTCTTTTAGAACTGGGACTGTGATCTTAAACATCTTTGTACCATCAAAGGTGTGATATAATATGATCAGATATGATAGGAAGGCTATTTTCACCTGGCTGGACCTGGGTTAGATGACGACATTGCTATGATTGATCCCCCTGCACCCCTGTCCGTCGGCCCTTGGTCTGTTCTGCTGCTCTGCAGACACTCCACAGCCATAAAAAGTTGAGCGGAAAATCGGGCCGGGAGCGAAACACACTTTGACATTTGTCTTCATTAACTGTTGTTGTGTTGTGGTGTTATTTTCTCCTCTACGAATTGGGCAGATTCCTTGCAATGTCTTTTCATGACCAATCCCACATGGCCAATAAATATGATCAAGATTGGAGTCATTGGAGTGTTCAGGTATGCACCCCAGGTCCAAACTATTCAGATTGCATCTAATGTACAGATGTGGGATCTTAACTTGATATCATGTACAGCAGGAATTGCAAACTTGTGGTATCGTCGATGTTTATTAAAACGTCTTTGGGATAGGTGGGACATTAGCGTCTCACCTGGCCAACATCCGGTGAAATTGCAGAGCGCGAAATTCAAATTAAATTACTATAAATATTAAACTTTCATGAAATCACAAGTGCAATAAATCAAAATATAGTTTAACTTGTTGTTAATCCAGCCAAGGTGTCAGACTTCAAAAAGGCTTTACAGCGAAAGCAAACCATGCTGAGGACAGTGTCCAGCACACAAATGCATAACAAATCATTTTCAACCAGGGAGTTGCGACACAAAAATCAGAAATAGCGATATAATATATGCCTTACCTTTGAAAATCTTCTTCTGTTGGCACTCCAAAATGTCCCACTTACATTACAAATGGTCCTTTTGTTCCCAGTTTATCTGGCGCGCTTCAGTCAATAATCCACTCGGTTTCCCTTTTACAAAATGCATACAAAGTGAATCCCAAACGTTACCAATAAATTTATCCAAACAAGTCAATCAACGTTTATAATCAATCCTTAGGTACCCTAATACGCAAATAAACAATGCAATTTAAAACAGAGAATCGTTGTCTTTACCGGAGATAAACAAAAAGAACTCGCTGTCTCTGCATGCTCTTGGAAACTACAGCCAAAATGGGAGCCACTTAGAAAAACTACAACTTCTCCCTAATTTCTCCAAAAACAAGCCTGAAACAGTTTACTTGGGCACACTTTTCATCCGGACGTCAAAATACCGCCCCATATACCAAATACGTTTTAAAAAGGCTTCTAAAGTTTGTAATGTCCACTTAAAAATCTCAGACTTGGTTTGACCTAACTAAAAATGGGTCAACACCTAGATAATGTTCCATTAATTATAATCCACACAATAATTCACATTTCCTGTTGAAGGATTAGTTTCCTGCTGTAAGAACCTGGTAACAAATATCTTACACCCATAAAGTAAATTAATGCATTAGATTGTAGATGATAGCATAGTATGCACCTAACACATACACTGAAAGTACAACACATTAGGAAAACCTGCTTATTCCATGACATAGACTGACCAAGTGAATCAAGGTGAACACTATGATCCCTTATTGATGTCACCTGTTAAATCCAGTTCATCTCTGGCGCCGACTCAGGACATTGAATCTAATCCCAGAGGCCGATTCAAAACAACGTCGCCGCAGAAGAGGTAGACAGAGTGGCCTCCTGGTCAGGCATTGAAGGCGTGCACACTCTCCTCCACTTCCGAGTATACTACTCGCCAATGTCCAGTCTCTAGACAACAAGGTGGACAAAATTAGGTTAAGGTTTGCCTTCCATTGAGACATCAGAGATTGTAACATTCTCTGTTTCACGGAAACATGGCTCTCTCTGGATATGTTGTCGGAGTCAGTACAGCCACCGGGCTTCTTCATGCGTCGCACCGACAGAAATAAACATCTCTCTGGGAAGAAGAAGGGCAGGTGTGTATGCTTCATGCTTAATGACTCATGGTGTAATCATAACAACATACAGGAACTCAAGTCCTTCTTTTCACCTGACCTAGGATTCCGTACAATCAAATGCCGACCATATTATCTCCCAAAATAATTATTGTCAGTTATCATCATAGCTGTGTATTTAACCCCTCAATCAGATACCACGATGGCCCTCAAGGAACTTCACTGGACTCAATGTAAACTGGAAACCATATATCCTGAGGCTGCATTTATTGTAGCTGGGGATTTTATCAAATAAAATTTGAGAACAAACATATCGATTGCAGCACTCACGCAGGCAAAACGCTGGACGACTGCTAATCTATCCTCCGAGATGCATACAAGGCCCTCCCTCGCACTCCATCATCCTACGGTCCCATAGGCAGAAATTCAAACAGGATGTACCCGTGACTAGAACCATTCAACGCTGGTCTGACCAATCGGAATCCACTCTTCAAGATTGTTTTGATCACGCGGACTCGGCGAGGGAGTTTATAAGGAAGTGCATTGGAGATGTTGTACCCACTGTGACTATTACAACCTACCCTAACCAAAAACCATGGATAGATGGCGGCATTCGCGCAAAACTGAAACTGCAAACATCTGCGTTTAACCGGCCGAATATGGCCGAATTTAAAGAGTGTAGTTTTTCCCTCTGCAAGGCAATCAAACAAGTGAAATGCCAGTATAGGGACAAAGTAGAGTCACAATTCAACGGCTCAGACACGAGACGTACAGTGGGGACAACAAGTAGTTGATACACTGCCGATTTAGCTGGTTTTCCAACCTACAAAGTATGTAGAGGTCTGTAATATTTTATCATAGGTACACTTCAACTGTGAGAGATGGAATCTAAAACAAAAATCCAGAAAATCACATTGTATGATTTTTAAGTAATTAATTAGCATTTTATTGCATGACATAAGTATTTGATACATCAGAATAGCATAACTTAATATTTGGTACAGAAACCTTTGTTTGCAATTACAGAGATCATATGTTTCCTGTAGTTCTTGACCAGGTTTGCACACACTCCAGCAGGGATTTTGGCTCACTCCTCCATACAGACCTTCTTCAGACCCTTCAGGTTTCAGGGCTGTCGCTGGGCAATACGGACTTTCAGCTCCCTCCAAAGGTCCGGACAACAGGCCCTCCGATTTGACACACTGAACTCTGTCTGAGAAGTAGTTGGTGAACCAGACGAGGCAGTCATTTGAGAAACCAAGTCTGTTGAATCTTTCCATAAGAATACAGCGATTGACAGTCTAAAGCCTTGGCCAGGTTGATGAATGCAGCTGCACAGCATTGTCTCTTATCGATGGCGTTTATGATATCATTTAGGACCTTGAGCATGGCTGAGGTTCACCCATGACCAGCTCGGACACCAGATTGCATAGCGGAGAAGGTACGGTGGCATTCGAAATGGTCGGTGATCTGTTTGTTAACTTAGCTTTCGAAGACCTTAGAAAGGCAGGGTAGGATGGATATAGGTCTGTAGCAGTTTGGGACTAGAGTGTCTCCCCCATTGAAGAGAGGGATGACCGCGGCAGTTTTCCAATCTTTGGTGGTCTCAGACGATACCAAAGTGAGTTTGAACAGGCTAGTAATAGGGGTTGCAACAATTTGGGCGGATCATTTTAGAAAGAGAGGATCCAGATGCTGTTCATTGATTACAGCTCAGCATTCGACATTGTAGTACCCTCAAAGCTCATCATTAAGCTGGAGGCCCTGGGTCTCAAACCCGCCCTGTGCAATTGGGTCCATTACTTTTTTATGGGCCGCCCCCAGGTGGTGAAGGTAGGAAACAACATCTCCACTTCGCTGACCCTCAACACACGGGTCTCATAAGGGTGCGTCATCCCCCTCCTGTACTCCCTTTTCACCCATGACTGCGTGGCCATGCACGCCTACAACTTAATCATCAAGTTTGCAGACGACACAACAGTAGTGGGATTGATTAACAACAACGATGAGAAAGGGAGGGGGTGAGGGCACTCGGAGAGTGGTGTCAGGAAAACAACCTCTCACTCAACGTTAACAAAACAAAAGAGATGATTGTGGACTTCAGGAAGCAGCAGAGGGAGCAGCTCCCTATCCACATCGAAGGGACAATAGTGGAGAAGGTGGAACATTTTCTGTTCCTCAGCATACACATCACGGACAAACTGAAATGGTCCACCCAAACAGACAGTGTGGTGAAGAAGGTGCAACAGCGCCTCTTCAACCTCAGGAGGATGAAGACATTTGGCTTGTCACCTTAAACCCTGACGCAATTTTACAGATACACAATTGAGAGCATCCTGTCGAGCTGTATCACCGCCTGGTACGGCACCTGCACCGCCCTCAACCGCAAGGCTCTCCAGAGGGTGGTGCGGTCTGCACAATGCATCACAGAGGGCAAACTACCTACCCTCCAGGACATACAGCACCTGATGTCACAGGAAGGCCAAAAAGATCATCAAGGACAACAACCACTCGATCCACTGCCTGTTCACCCTGCTACCATCCAGAAGGTGAGGTCAGTACAAGTTCACCAAAGCTGGGACCTTGAGACTGAAAAACAGCTTGTATCTCAAGGCTAACAGACTGCTAAATAGCAATCACTAACTCAGAGAGGCTGTTCTCTACATAGAGATTCACTAGTCACTTTAAACAATGCCACCTTAATCATGTTTACATATCTTACATTACTCATGTATATACTATATCTTATACCATCTATTTCATCTTGCCTATGCCGCTCAACTATCGCTCATCCATATGTACATATCTATCCCTTTAGATTTGTGTGTATTAGGTAGAATTGTTAGATTACTTGTTCAATATTACTGCACTGTCGGAACTACAAGCACAAGCATTTCGCTACACTCGCATTAACATCTGCTAACCATGTGTATGTGGCCAATCAAATTTGATTTGATTTGAAGGGAAGGAACCAGGGTAAAAGGATGTTTAAGCCTTGAGACGATTGCGACTTGAACTGTGTACGTGAGCCATTCAGAGGGTGAATGGACAAGACAAAATATTTAAGTGCCTTTGAATGGGGTATGGTTTGTATATGTCAAGAACTGCAACACTACTAGGTTTTTCACACTCAACAGTTTCCTGTGTGTTTCAAGAATGTGCCACCACCAAAAGGACATCCATTCTACTTGACATCCACTGTGGGAAGCAATAGAGTCAACATTGGACCAGTATCCCTATGGAACACTTTCGACACCTTCTGGAGTCCATCCCTTGACGAATTGAGACTGTTTTGAGGGCAAAAGGGAGTGCAACTCAATATAAGGATGGTGTCCCTAATGTTTTGTACACACTGTGTACATCTCAACTAGTGGAGGCTGCTGAAGCGAGGACGGCTCATAATAATGGCTGGAACGCCGCTCCAGCCATTACCACATGCCCGTCCTCCCCAATTAAGGTGCCACCAACCTCCTGTGATCTCAACACATCATACCGACCCCTTGCTCTTTGGGTAATCACTCTGCATCAAAGGAACTGTGCCTTTGCTGCTAATAGAGTAGCGTCTGAACGGTGAGCTCAGCTTTGACAGCAGCCTAAAACCCTTCAGTCTCTTCCCCCTCGTCTTGCCTCACCTCAGACAGGAATGCGGATGGAGGGGGAAGGCACCAGCAGCACCAGCATCCCCAGCAGCACCAACAGCACCAACAGCACCAGCAGCACCAGCAGTGGCCATGATAAATGACACTTCTCTCTTTGCTCCCCTAGCTCCTGAGGATCCAGACATTTGCCTTTGACAACGAGGTGTGTTTTTTCAGCCAATCCCATCACAATGCTCTTGGGGGAGAATGGGCAGATTATGCTGAGCTTCTCCATGTGCTCATTGGTAGGGGCCAGGAAATTAGACTGGTATTAGATGCACGATTGCTTTTCGCTCTTTACTCTGAAGCTTGAGTTCTTTTTTCCATCTGCCTCCTTTGACGCCTTCACTTAAGCGCTGCGTGAAACAGTGGGGGTGAGAAGTCATTTGAAAGCAGCCGCCGTCTCGTGCGTCCTTCTGAGATGTGCTTACCAAGACACTGTGAAAATTCGTAGGTCTTATTTGTGAAGTGGTTGTACAATCGGGATTTGCGACAACTCCATCGGGCTTACATTGCATGATATGATCGGCCAGTGAATCAGTTGAGACTGAAGTGTGTTTCAGCAGTATACTTGTAATGTTCATCTCAGCAGATGCTGTAAAATCCGGGAAAGGTACTTCATGTCATGAGATTAATGAAGGGATATTTTGAAGAGATGGATAATGATAGAAGAAAAAGAAGCTATACCTGTCCCATCCTCTCCTCCTCTCCATACTGTGGAGTATATAGCCTGGAGGAGGGATGAGCGTGGAGATTCTCTCCTGGAGCTGAGAAGCAGAGGTGATGTGTCGCCAGTGCTCTAGGCAAATGAAGTGAATGTCAAATATCTCCAGTCTTTGGGACTAGCAAAGTTATTAACTGGCTGGCTAGCCATCTGCACACCTACCTAGGACATCCTGGCCTGGCCCCGCTCTATACAGGCCAGAACTAACAGCAGCAGGGAGGAAAAGTGACCTCACCTCTACATCCAGAGTATTGTGGATTGACATCCAACCATGGGGGTTTGAAAAACCTCTGCTCAGCTATGAACTATTTGAGATGCTGATCATGTCATGTTATAGGTGGCATTCTATCAGGCTGCTCTAAGAATAACTCTACCTGTCATTTGTCTTTCTTCTGGTTCCCCTCTCCACCTCCTCTCTTCCTCACTTAGCTCAGTTGTTCGAATACTTCAGAAATGCATCCTTCCTTCCTGCCCTTCCTGAGATTACTTCAAGGAAGCTAGGAAGGAAGGATGCATTTCTGAAGTATTCGAACAGGGCCAGTGTCTTTGAGCTGATAGTCAGCTCACTCTGGTGCCTGTCCATGGTCCTGAACACACTGCCGTTCAGCAGATGGCCTGCTGCTGGCTCACTGGTCCATGTGATGGTCTTTGGCATCAAAGTCCCCCCTCCCATCTGCTCATCTCCTCTCCTCCACTCACAGTCCCTGCCCCTGTTGGCCCCCAGAGTGGGAGATGTTAACTGCTGGCCCCTGTCCCTGTTGGCCCCCCAGAGTGTGAGATGTTGACTGCTGGTCCCTGTCCCTGGAGACAAGTATCAGTGGTAGGATCTCAAGGGGAATACATATACTGCATTTTATAGAAAGGATATATGTTTCAGTCAACAATCCATGAGCCATGAGAAGAAAACATGCAGAAAGGTTTTACAATGCAAAAAAGAACGATAGCTATAGCAGTTAGGAATTTGATTGTAGAATGGTTTTCAAATCGCTCTCCTGAAATAGGTATTTTGTGATGCAGTTCCAGAGAAATGGATATTCCCTTTTTCTAGCACAGACGACAGTGTGGATGACAAATTTCCATGCATTGCACATTGCAGGAGTCCATCCTGGGAACATGGCTGCCACCACAGGAACCTCCATTTCCAGCAGTTTCCATTAAAACCATAGTAAGTCATTGTAACTGGTCTGTTGTTCACCAGAGGGAATTGCTGGGAAACAAAATGGAGCCCAGGGAGGAAGATACATAATGAGTTTGATTTTCTGCTCAAGCTGTGATGAACTGAGGATGTTGTGTAGTTAATGGTCTCCTATGCTCCGTCGCTGGTCACTACCCACACTTACCCACACTTACCCACACTTACCCACACTGTACCTGAGTGCTAACTGGTGTCACAGTGGGAGAGATCACACAAGCATTTCGCTACACTCGCAATAACATCTGCTAGCCATGTGTTGGTGACCATTAACATTTGATTTGATTGGATTTGTACTTATTTTAATGGGATGTTTGTTCATCTCTCTCCAGATCTGTGTTAACATACTGTATGGCTCTAAGTGATTATAGTAGCTGCTTTCTCACCCTTGTACTTGGAGTCACAAAGGGTTGGTCATGAAGTGTATTTATTTCACACCCCTCTGGTGAACCGTTAAAGGCCCAGTGCAATCAAAAATATAATTTACTGTGCTTTATTTATATATATTTCCACACTATGAGCTTAGAATTATACTGTGTAATTGTGAACATTATGATAATGCCCTTTTAGTTTAAGAGCTGTTGGAAAAGACTGTGTGAAATGTCTACCTGTTTTGTGGTGATGGAGTTATTACTTAATTGGCCAATCAGAAAGAGAGTTCCAAACCTCTCTACCAATAACAGCTAGTTTTCTGTTTTCCCCTCCCCACTCAGACCACTCCCAGACAGTCCTTGCTAAAGTCTTGCTTGAGAAATTGCTCTTTGCTAACAAGCTGTTTTTGTTTCTTTTTGACCATTTTAATTGAAAACAGTCACAGTATGGTACTTGATTTTTTTTCACAAAGAAATTATCTGATTTGAGAATTGTTTCTAAAAACCGCTGCATTGGACCTTTAAACATTCAAGACCAGAATGGTGTGTTTTCTTGGAAAACAGCAATATTATTCGAAAAGTACATGCAGTATTTAACATGTTTTGAATTTTGTCAACACTATAGTGATATGCAGACTTTATATGACTGGTGAAGAGTTATTTTTTGTGTGTGTACATTTGTACTTCTGTACATCTGGTGTAGGGTTGTCTATGGTTGCCTAGATTGGTTCTCAATTAGAGGCAGCTGTCTATCGTTGTCTCTGATTGGGAACCATATTTAGGCAGCCATATTATGTGGGTACTTTGTGGGTGGTTTTCTTCTGTCTTTGTGTCATTGTACCAGATAGGACTGTTTTGGTTTTCACATTTGTTATTTTGTAGTGTTCTCATTTGTTATTTTGTAGTGTTCTCATGTTTGGTCTTTATTAAACATGTTGAACTCATTTTGGTCCTCTTCTCCTTCAATGGAAGAAAACTGTTACAAAAATAATAATCTGTGGTCCTTGACAGTTACACTTTTTGGTCCATTGTTACCGTGGTTACAGCAGAACTTATTGGAGTGGTAGACATGTAAAAGCTCTAATCAGCACATCCATTTGACAGATGTTAAAGTTATACTCATATTAAAATCTCTTTAAAGCCACCTCTTAGCTTCACTGTCAGATTGATCCGTTAAAATCAATAAATCCCTCCGCCACTACTTGAATTTAAGCAATATGTATTAGTACTAAAAGAAAATCTGGTAATAATTGTACCTGTTATGATAGGTCCTACATTACAATGTACTAAATGCATTTTACATGTTGATCTAGGAGCAGGTCCCCCTCATCCATGTAATCTTCTTCATTGTGCTCAAACATACAATACTGATTCCAAATCAGCACTTCTTCTCTGAGACACTAGATACAGCCCCATGGTCCAATGTCTATGCTTGAGAGAGGTTGGTTGAAGTGGGTATGTCTGCACGCTCAAGGTTGTGTTTTTAAATCACTAAATACCCGCCGTAAATTAAGGCCGGACACCCTCGTCCTTCCCAGTGGTCTTATTCATAAAGAGACAGGCATTAGCCTAGCATCTGCTTAACCAAAACACCACTCATGCTCATTAGCATAGCATTAGCCTTCTTTCCCCCTCTCTCCTCCTTTCCTCTCCTTCTCTCTTCTCTCTCTTATCTGATGCACTATAATGCACAGATAAAAGGGATGCTAGCTTCTTTTAGTTTCCCTTCCACTTAATTGGATAATTCTCTACACAGGTATTCTCAAACAGTACCCTCTGTGGATCCTGTTATTCCTGTTTACTCTGGATGGAATAGTGTTATTTTGGAGAAAGCGGAGTAGCTATGATCTACGATTTGGCTCACCATGTTTGATTCCTGATCTAGGGTTCATCATTGGGGTGGCAGGGTAGCCTAGTGGTTAGAGCGTTGGACTAGTAACCAGAAGGTTGCAAGATCAAATCCCCGAGCTGACAAGGTACAAATCTGTCGTTCTATTCCTGAACAAGGCAGTTAACCCACTTTTCCAAGTCCGTCATTGAAAATAAGAATTTGTTCTGAACTGACTTGCCTAGTTAAATGTAGGTTAAAAAAATCCTAGGCAACTTCTCTCCAGTAGCTGATCTGTTTGAAGCTCCCATGCAACCTGCGCCATAACAATTTGATCCTAGTTCAGATTGTAGAGCTCAAACCCCAGATCAAGAACCAGTTTCCCTGACCAGCCATGTGAACGAAAAAGAAGCACTGAGCAGTAAGTTAAAACAAATAAAAGATACATTCATGTTTTTATTATTTTATTCAATTTTTTATTGTTGGACATAATAGACTGTAAAAACACCAGGAAAACATCTCCAAATGATTTTAATTTAATATGTTCCCAAGTATAATTGAGAGACACGTGATCATATACAAATGTAAACAAGGATTGAAATGAATATGTATTAGTCAAACATGATTTTTGTTTGGGTTTCTTGCAGTCAATTTTCAGTCTACAAATGATTTGTCATTATGTTTACATTTTAGCAGACATTCTTATCCAGAGCGACTTACATGAGCAACAAGGGTTTAAGTGCCTTGCTCAGGGGCACATCTACAGATTTTTCACCTAGTCAGCTTGCGGATTCACACCAGTGACCTTTTGATTACAGGCCAGGGCGCCTCTCATAACCTTTAGGCTATATGCCGACCCTGCATCTTCCAGCCCCCCGACCATCCGCTCATGAAAAGTGAGCATGGATCAACAACATTGCAGTTACTTCACAATACTAACCTAAATGACAGAGTGGAAAGAAGGAAGACCTGTGCAGTATACAAATATTGTAAAACATGCATCCTGTTTGCAATTAGGCACTAAAGTAAAACTGCAAAAAATGTGACAAATAAATTAACTTTATGTCCTGAAAACAAAGCTTAATGTTTGGGGCAAATCCAATACAAAACATTACTGAGTCCATGCTTGAAAACTCTTCAGTTTTTCAAGCATGGTGGAGGCTGCATCATGTTATGAGTATGCTTGGCATCCGTTTTTTTAGGATAAAAATAAACCGAATTAGAGCTTACCACAGTGCAAAGTCCTAGAGGAAAACCTGGTTCAAATCTGTTTTCTAACTGGCACTGGGAGAAAAATTCACCTTTCAGCAGGAAAATAACCAAAACCACCAAAACCAAATCTACACTGGAGTTGCTTACCAAGATGACATTGAATGTTCCTGAGTGGCCTAGTTACAGTTTTGACTTAAATTGCCTTGAAAATCTATCGCAAAATTTGAAAATGGCTGTCTAGCAATGATCAACAACCAACTTAACAGAGCTTTAAAAAAAATGTTATTATAATGTACAGATACTGTACAATCCAGTTGTGCAAACCTCAGACAAACAGAGAACACAGGTATAAATACACAGGGGATAATGGGGAAGATGTGTGACACCTGGAGGGGGGTGGAGACAATCACAAAGACATGTGAAACAGATCAGGGTGTGACAACTTTCTGAAGGAACTGTATGCTGGAATAATCACCTTGCAGATAAGGAGCACTTTTATGGACTAAAGTATTTGGGAGGATGATTACCAGTCTGTCCATAATAGGTGGATTGAAAGAAGTCATGCTGAGACTGAAGCTGTCCTAATATGGACACCGTAAGTGGACTAAACATAATGCGACTTTGCTCAAAACATGTTGTTTTTGTCACTTTGTGTCATTAGCACCCATGATAGTAGGGTGTCATATCACAAATCCTCTCTTGTAGGGTGTCACCTTTGCTGAGAGCTGTGACAAATCAAGCCAGTCTAAAGCATCACCGACAAGTCTCAGGATAGCCAACACAAACAAATGACAGTTATCTAGCTAGCTGTATTTCACATGGACTTATACAAGGGTGTTTATAGTCTATTCTGAGGTCGTGTGATTATCCAGAAGCACCATTGAGGCGAGCAGCCAGACAGATAATTGTTGGAGCCTCTTCACGCTACGATGACAGAGGTTGAGGGTCCCCTCATTGCCCTGACTTCCATCCTGCTGTCTATATATAGAGGCTTCAACACATGTGCCTCAAAGTGATTTGTCTTCTCCCGTGCATCTCGAATTCTCTAACGTGACACTGAGTTTATCTGGACCTTGTAGGCTGCCAAAAGATATTCCCCTTCCGACTGTTGACACGCCTGAAAACATCCTCCCAGCTGTGTTTTATCAGTGAAATGGGGAAATGTGATGCAGTCTGAAAGGTGCCTATGAGCAGGATCTCATTGGCTTTTATGCTGCATGTCTGATCTAGTCAGTCACACCTCCCCAGCACTGCCCCACTGTGTCTTGGGTAATGTAGTTGCAACCTGAACAGAGGCGAAACCACCAAATAATAGTTGTTTAGATTGCCGCTGCCGGACAGGTCCCCTGGTCCTGTGCTTGTGCTTCCATTGGACAGACTGTCTCACAAGGTAATACATCGCATTGTATTGCAACTCTCTTCAGAGGGGACTTGTGAAAAATGCCTCCTGACAATTCTGAATTCCTCTAATAGATATCCTCTGTTGTGTCATGTGTTGCCGGTAGGGGTAGGTATGACCTTACAAACCACAGTAGGGAAATAACAAAAAAGCAATAATGCTTTACTGTCGTAGAAGGAACGATACACAGTGGAAGAAGTTCTGTTTTAGTCTGACTATACTGAATCCCATTTGGAGTCGGATTCCTATCTGTCTCCCATCAGCTTTGATCTCTTCGCTTAACCTATGGTTGTTCCTCATAGTACAGTAGCTTCCTGGCTGTGTTGCCACAGGGCAGGGTAGCCTAGTGGTTAGAGCGTTGTACTAGTAACCGGAAGGTTGCAAGTTCAAACCCCCGAGCTGACAAGGTACAAATATGTTGTTCTGCCCCTGAACAGGCAGTTAACCTGCTGTTCCTAAGCCTTCATTGAAAATAAGAATTTGTTCTTAACTGACTTGCCTGGTTAAATAAAGGTAAAATAAATAAAAATAGGACACCCACTCTATTTTAGTTACTGTCAGTCCCGTAATGGACAGTTTTCTCCCAGTTTCATCCCAGAGTGCTCAGCCACAGTGTAACCCCTCAGCAACTGGGGAACCATCTTGTGACCCTCTCCCTAATGCATGTCTCTTTACCTGTCACTATACTGGCTCTATACTGTCACTATACTGTCTCTATACTTTTTTATACCATCCCTATACTGTCTCTATACTCTCTCTATACTGTCCCTATACTGTCTTGACACTGTCACTATACTCTCATTATATTGTCGCTATACTGTCATTAACACACAGTCCAACCAATAAATAATCCCAACTATGTAAAAATAATACGCTTTGGCTTTTGGTCCTAAAAATTACTTTTTGATTCAACTTCCACTGTCCTACAGACTACAGTACAAGAGTGCCTGAATATCTGAGATGTCTTACAGGAATGATGAGTAAAAAAGAGGCTTGAGGGTTTTTCTTAACTCTCGTGCAGTTGTAATGTACTGCTATATTCAATAATTCATTGATTCAGCAAACATCTGACTGCATTAGAGTCAAATTGATCACATTTACCATGTTTAAGCTGGCTTTGATAAGGGAATACGCCGAGATAGGCTATATCTTGATTAAACCGTGATAAATGATCGGTGAAGAAGAGCACACATTTTCATTAGAACATCTCAATATGAAATATACGGTATGAATGCAGAATAGATTGAGTATTGTTGCTAATGGTAATCTGTGTTGCTGTGGTAAACCAGAAAGCTTTGTTGTGATGTGAAGAGGGTAGAATGAGAAGAAATTTAGCTTAATTGTCTTGGGCTCTAAACCGGGCACGGACGGGCACAATGCCCAAATCAGTCTGAGAATAGAAGCTGCCTCTAAAACTCAGCAACAACATTGCTGAAATGGGGAGCAACGGTGAAAGGAGAGAGATAAACCATTCGGCGGCCGGGCAAAAAAGGGGAGACGGACAGATCCTTGTGATTAGCAGCGGCTTCTGTGAGCAGCCTTCAGTGGCTGTAGGAAGCCTGTTTAGGAACATTAAAACTTGTTAGGGCTAGGGGTTCCGCTAGCCCCTCGACAACATCCTCTGAAAAGGCAGAGTGTGAAATAAAAAAAAGTTTTTTAGAAATATTTAACTTTCATACATTCACAAGTGCAATACACCAAATTATTATTTTAAAAGATTGATTGTTTATCATTAATCATTTTGTCAATTGATGCATCTTCCACTTTCCTCTGTTTGATTTAACAGTCAAATTGTGGGAATTCATCGCTGTCCGTGGTGCTGAATCCGATTGTAGGCTATTTTTGCTATTTTTGTTTGTTCCTTTACCTTTCAAGTGGCAAAGTCACTGCTGGCCATATCAATGTTGGATGTGCCTAAAACCCTCCATAGTTGGCGTTGTTTTGGGCCTAGTAGTCTATGCCCACCGGGAGAAATGACGGTACCTGTTACTGTATTTAGACAGAGCCTATTTAAAACAAGTTAATGTTTTATTGGAAAATGATTGGAAAGATTATCTATCTTTATATAGCTTGTCAATAGTGAGTTTAATCTTGCTTATTGACAACGTTTATTGACACATCACAGACCAACTGAAATGGTCCACCCACACAGACAGTGTGGTGAAGAAGGCGCAACATCGCCTCTTCAACCTCAGGAGGCTGAAGAAATTTGGCTTGTCACCCAAAACACTCCGCCTCTCTGTGCTAGTGGTGGCTGTTTAGCAATCTGATGGTCTTGAGATAGAAGCTGTTTTCCAATCTCTCTGTCCCAGCTATGATGCACCTGTACTGACCTCACCTTCTGGATGGAAGCGGAGTGAACAGGTAGTGGCTTGGGTTCTTGTTGTCCTTGATGATCTGTTTTGCCTTCCTGGAAGACATCGGGTGTTGTAGGTGTCCTTGAGGGCAGGTAGTTTAACCCCAGTGATGTGTTGTGCAGACTGCACCACCCTCTGCGGTTGTGGGTGGTGCAGTTGCCGTACCAGGCGGTGATACAGCCCGACAGGATGATCTCAATAGTGCACCTGTAAAAATTATTGAGGGTTTTAGGTGCCATATTTTTTCATATTTGCTCCCTTTGTTGTTTCCTGAAGTCCACAACCATCTATTTTGTTTTGCTGACACCACACTCCGAGGGTCTCTTCATTGATGGTAATCAAACCTACCACTGTAGTGTCATCTGCAAACTTGGTGATTTAGTTGGAGGCGTGCATGGCCATGCAGTTGTGGATGAACAGGGAGAACAGAAGAGGGCTGAGAACGCACCCTTGTGAGGCCCCAGTGTTACGGATCAGCGGAGTGGAGATGTTGTTTCCTACCTTCCCCACTTTGGGGCGGCCCATCAGGAAGTCCAGGATCCAGTTGCACAGGGCTTGGTCGAGACCCAGGGTCTCAAGCTTAATGATGAGTTTGGAGGATACTATGGTGTTGAATCCTGAGCTGTAGTCAATAAAGAGCATTCTTACATAGATATTCCTCTTGTCCAGATGGGATAGGTCAATTTGACGGTGATTGCATCGTCTGTGGACCTATTGGGGCGGTAAGCACATTTGAATGAGTCTAGGGTGACAGGTAGGGTGGAGGTGATATGATCCTTGACTAGTCTCTCAAAGCACTTCATGGTGACAGAAGTGAGTGCTACGGGGCGATAGTCATTTAGTTCAGTTACCTTAGCTTTCTTGGGAACAGGAACAATGGTGTCCATCTTGAAGCATGTGGGGACAGCAGACTGGGATAGGCATTGATTGAATATGTCCGTAAACACACCAGCCGTTGGTCTGCGCATGTTCTGAGGACGCGCCTAGGGATGCTGTCTTGGCCGGCAGCCTTGCGAGGGTTAACATGTTTAAATGTTTTATTCACATCAGCCACGGAGAAGGAGAGCCCACAGTCTTTGATAGCGGGCCGTGTCGCTGGTACTGTATTGTCCTCAAAGTCCGCAAAGAAGTTATTTAGTTTGTCTGGGAGCAATACGTCGATGTCCGCGACAGGGCTGATTTTCTTTTTGTAATCCATGATTGTCTGTAGACCCTGCCACTTCTCGTATTTGAGCCATTGAATTGCGACTCCACATTGTCTCTATACTGACGCCTTGCATATCAGTTTGCCTTATGGAGGGAATTACTACACTGTTTGTATTCGGTCATGTTTCCAGTCGCCTTGCCATGATTAAATGCGGTTGAACGTGCTTTCAGTTTTGCACAAATACTGACATCAACCCACTTTTTCTGGTTAGGGAAGGTTTTAATAGTCACAGTGGGTACAACATTACCAATACACTTCCTTATAAACTCGCTCACCGAATCAGCGTATATGCCAATGTTATTGTCTGAGGCTACCCGGAACATATCCCAGTCCAAGTGATCGAAGCAATCTTGAAGTGTAGATTCTGATTGGTCAGACCAGCGTTGGATAGACCTAAGCATGGGCATTCCTGATTTAGTTTCTGCCATTAGGAGGAGAGCAACAAGATGGAGTCATGGTCAGATTTGCTAAAAGGAGGGTGGGGAGAGCCTTGTATTCATCGTGGAAGTTAGAGTAGTAGTGATCGAGTGTTTTACTCGCTCGCTCGTGTACTGCAATCGATATGCTGATAGAATTTAGGTAGCCATGTTCTCATATTAGCTTTTTTTTATCCCCAGCTTTAACAAATGCAGCCTCAGGATATATGTTTTCCAGTTTGCATAAAGTCTAGTGAACTTCCTTGACGGCCGTCGTGGTATCCGCTTGTGTGGGGGGGGGGGGGGGGGTATATACACAGCTGTGACGATAACCGAGGAGAGTTCCCTTGGGCGATAATACGGTTGGCATGTGATTGTGAGGAATTCTAGGTCAGGTGAACAAAAGGACTTGAGTTCTTGTATGTTGTTACAATTACACCATGAGTTGTTAATCATGAAACATACACCCCCGCCCTTTTTCTTACCAGAGAGATATTTGTTCCTGTCGGTGCGATGCACTGAAAATCTCATTGGCTGTACGGACTCCGATAGCATGTCCCCAAGGAGCCATGTCTCTGTGAAACATAGTATGTTACAATCCCGGATATCTCTTTCGAAAGCAACTCTTGCCCTAATTTTGTTGACTTTGTTAAGTAGGGACCGGACATTAGCGAGTAATACACTCGGAAGCGGTGGGTGGTGTGTGCGCATCCGAAGACTCACTAGATGACCGCTCCGGCACCTTCTCCTCCGACGGCGTTGTTTTGGGTCAGCCTCTGGAATCAGTTCAAATGCCCTGGAAGGGAAAGTCGTATTCCTGGTCGTAGTGTTAGTTGTGCTGGTAAGTTGACGTATTTCTGATATCCAATAATTCTTCCCGGCTCTATGTATAACACCTAAGGTTTCCTGGGCTAACAATGTAAGAAATACATAAAAAAACTAAATACTGCGCAGTTTCCTAAGGACTTGAAGCGAAGCTGCCATCTCTATCGGTGCCATCTTGAAAAAAATACAGGAAGTACCATATCCAGGTCAATGTGCAGAGGTACAATGCACATGAAATAGATACAGTGAGTTCGGAAAGTATTCAGACCCCTTGACTTTTTCAATATTTTGTTACCTTACATCTTTGTTCCAAAATGTATTAAATGGTTTCTTTTTGTTCCTTATCAATCTACACACAATGGCCCATAATGACAAAGCAAACACAAGTTTTAAGACATTTTCGCAAATTTCTTGAAACATAAACAACTGAAGTATCACATTTACATAATTATTCAAACCTTTTACTCAGTACTTTGTTGACACACTTTTGGCAGCGTTTACAGCCTTGACATTACACGTTTGGCACACCTGCAGATCCTCCCAAGCTCTGTCAGGTTGAACGGGGAGTGTCGCTGCACAGCTATTTTCCAGTCTCTTCAGAGATGTTCGATCGGGTTCAAGTCCAGGCTCTGGCTGGGCCTCTCAAGGACATTCAGAGACTTCTCCAGAAGCCACTACTGCGTTGTCTTGGCTGTGTGCTTAGGGTTGTTGACCTGAGAGGACTTTAGGTGCGATGCAATTCCCATACCAAGCAGCGATGCAAGCAATCAATATGGTCTCGATGGTACAGCTGTAGAACTTTTTGAGGATCTGAGGACTCATGCCAAATCTTTTCAGCCTCCTGGTTGATGAAAACCCAATACATAAAAGACCATAAATACACAACTTGAAGCAACCACATATTTAGCCATAGAGCGAGTTCTGATTTGCCAGCATGGGGTCAAGTCTCGACACACCTTCAATTTGTTTTTGTTCTCCATCAGAACTCAGCTCTTTCGCACCACCCCCAGGTAATGCGCCCATAAATCTGGTTGTGAAAACAGCGAAAATATGTCTGACACGACCCCGAACCTATAACACTAGCGTGGCAGCGTTTAGATTTATCATTGCGTTAGGTTTGTTAAAATAGAGCTCTTAGATTGTGAGAGGGCAACACTTTTCATAATGCAGCCCATGGCTTACTGGCTTTACAGTATGGATGTTTGTGTTTGAACTGACTGATTGCTGTACTGTAGTACGGCAGAACCCCAATTAGACATTTTCTCTTATGTGATACTGTACATGACATGTTTTGCCTCTGATTAATTCCAGAAAAATGTTTGATGAGAAACATGGTGATATTAACATTTATCTACAGTAGTAGGATGGTAGTATATCTGTCCCTATGGGACTGTCTTTTGAGATGTGAGGATCTGCATAAACACTACAGACATTGGAGGGGATTTTAAAAGTGTGACAATTTATCGACAATTTATGTCCGTTGTGGTTCTGTGCTAACAACAATGTGTTGTTGATGATCGTTAGCAGTAGAGATCGTCTAGACATCGCTAAAATGAACTTACGCAAACAATTTGTTGATTTCTGAACTGACACACCTGCATATTTAAGAATCATAACTTTACATTTGATTATGTAACAGATTTCTTACTGCTAATTGTCTTTTCCCAGTGTATTCAAGCCTTACGAGAAAAAATATTATCCAGGGTAATAACATTTTTATGAAACAATTTTCCATAATCTTAAGCACAATTTATCTTGCAAGCCTCCTTGACATAACAAACACCTCCCTATTTCCCTACGATTAATGGAGTGCAGTCTGGCTTCTCCTCACCCCTGCAGTGCTGCCGAGCTAGCTGCCTGTTGATTTGGCAATTTGGTCCATCAAGATGCGAGAGGACAGCGTGGGCAATTGCGCCTGTGCTGGTGCATGTCCTGATGCAGTCTTGGCTGTGGTGGTGTAAAGTGGCGGTATGGAGGGAATGGTTGAGAGCACCCAGCAGCGGTTAGCAATGCTAGCACCAGACAGACAGAGGTCCTGAGGGATGGACTCATTACGAGCTCATCCTCAGTTAATGGAGTTTAAAAACACTGCTTCTAGCCAATAAGCCAGCACAGCCGCACATTCATCACACACACACACACACACACACACACACACACACACACACACACACACACACACACACACACACACACACACACACACACACACACACACACACACACACACACACACACACACACACACACACACACACACACACACACACACACACACACACACACACACACACACACACACACACACATATATGAAGCTAGTCAGTTAGGCTTTTCCTCTACACACTTGAATGCACATGCACATGTATGCACAAACAAACAAACACACATACACAAGGTTGAGTTACTCAAGAGGTCAATTGTATTTGAATGAACAAAAATATGTTGTAGAAGTCACTGGCCACATTTCTGGTACAGCCACCTCCAGGCAGCAAGTCCCTCAAACAACTATTTAAACTGCTTCACTCTCTCCCTTTGCTTTCCTCTGCCTGCTTGTCTGGCACTTCACATTACCTAGATTGATTGGGTTAATGGTCCGGCAATGGACAGACATCTTTTCCTGGAGTCTTAACTTGTTTTGTCTGGTGGCTGCTTCATGCCACATAAACTGAGAAGAGCTCCATTGCTGCTAGGCTCGTACTCTACCGGCTGCTGTTAAGGATAAAGCCCTCAGCCCCTCGGGTTGGGCTTCTCACTGCAAACGTTGCCCTTATGAAACGCTCCTACTCACTGAGCTGGATCAGATAGGTTTAGCATGCATAATGGATGTTGGGCTTAGCTAGCCCTTCAATGCCTTGCTTGATGTTGCTCTGCCTCTCAACCTGCCCGTGGCATATTGGATGGAGGTCGTGATTCTGAGGTGGGAAAATGTTTGTTTTTTAAAATTAAATAAAATACATACATTGCTGCATGGATTTGAAGGTGTGAGGTGTCTCTCTCACCTGTCAATTGACAGAATACCTTGGATCAACCTGCCGTATAGAGAGACAATTGTTCAAAGGATCTGCCCACATCATTCTTTTTGTGGAGGATACAGCAGCCATTGGCCTCAGATGGTTGCAGGGAGAGCATATTGCATGCCAGATTGAGTCCCAGGTGGTGCCAAAGAACAGATCTTGTAAGGCAAGGTTTTGGCGAGCGGTCCACACACGCACACGCACACGCACACACACACACAGAATGTATGAAAAGAAGGTGGAACTTCTAGTGTTTCTCTTTATCGTCATTTTTTCTCCTCAGAAGAGTTGTCCATTTTCAGTCTTTCCTTAGGCCCTTACTGTAGGCTTGCCTTTGTGCATTTCTGAGAAGCCGCTCAATGAGCCAAAGAAGAATCACAAGTAGAAGATAGTGAGAGGATTTTTTCATCTTGTTAGTAAGGACAGAGATGTATGTAGCCAACTCTATGCAGCCTGTCTTTAGCCCCTCTTCACCTCAATCTGACATCATACAGGACTCGCAATCATACGGTTCACTAATGGCCTCCTGTGATGCCATTTCTATTGTTGCAAGCCTTACCACGTCTTTCATTGACTCATTTCTTAAAGCTATATGTCTATGTAACAGTGTCTTCAGATAGTATTCGTACCCCTTGACTTAGTCCACATTTTGTTGTGTTACAGCTAGGGCTGGGCGATATATCGAATTCATTAGATGAATTCAAATGTATGCTTTTGCACGATATTCCAAATGCTTGTATCGCAAGAAGCACGGTTTTTGTTATTTTTCATTTTTTTGAGTGTTTATATCCGGTTGGTCTCCTCTCCTTTGCTCCTCTGTGCTGTGTGTACCTTCCCCATTTACACCAGAGATCTGTATATAATGACGAGCTGTACGTCTCCACCCTACGCCGCACGGCCATCGCTCATCCATATATTTATACGTACATATTCGTATTCATTCCTTCACACTTGTGTGTATATGGTAGTTGTTGTGAACGTGTTAGATTACTTGTTAGATATTACTGCATGGTCGGAACTAGAAGCACAAGCATTTCGCTACACTCGCATTAACATGTGCTAACCGTGTGTATGTGACCAATACAATTTGATTTGATTTGACCTGTGGCCAATTAAATTGTTTGGACATGATTTGGAAAGAAACACACCAGTCTATATAAGGTCCCACAGTTGACTGTGCATGTCAGAGCAGATCTATACCATGAAGTCCAAGGAAATGTTTGTCGATCTCCGAGATAGAATTGTGATGAGACATACTGTATACCTGGGGAAGGGTATTAAACTATTTCTAGAGTGTTGAAAGTTTCCAAGAGCACAGTGGTCTCCATCATTGGGAAATGTAAAAAAAGGTATAACTACCCAGACTCTGCTTAGAGCTGGCCGTCCGACCAAACTGAGCAACCGGGCAAGAAGTGTCATGTTTTGTCTTAGATTGTCTTGTCATTTTGCTTTTCCCTCTGTTCATTTTCCCCCTGCTGGTCTTTTTAGGTTCGTTCCCCTTTTTCTCTCTCCCTTCCTCTCTCTCTTCTCTCTATCGTTCCGTTCCTGCTCCCAGCTGTTCCTATTCCCCTAATCAATCATTTAGTCTTCCCACACCTGTTCCTTATCTTTTCCCCTGATTAGAGTCCCTATTTCTTCCCTTGTTTTCCGTTCCTGTCCTGTCGGATCCTTGTCTATTGTTCACCGTGCTGTGTCTGTGTATCGCCCTGTCGTGTCGTGTTTCCCTCAGATGCTGCGTGGAGAGCAGGTGTCTGAGTCTGCTAGGTTCAAGTGCCTTCCCGAGGCAACCTGCAGTTCTTGATCGAGTCTCCAGTCTGTTCTCGTCATTACGAGTGGAATTATGTCTTATGTTTGTAGAATTACTTTACTGGATTAAAGACTCTGTTTTCGCCAAGTCGCTTTTGGGTCCTCATTCACCTGCATGACAGAAGGATCCGACCAAAGAATGGACCCAGCGACTACAGACGTTCGTAACACTGCCGTCGAGATCCAAGGAGCCATGCTCGGCAGACACGAGCAGGAATTGTCTGCTGCTCGCCATGCCGTGGAGAACCTGGCCGCTCAGGTTTCCGACCTCTCTGGACAGTTCCAGAGTCTTCGTCTCGTGCCACCTGTTACTTCCTGGCCTGCCGAGCCTCCGGAACCTAGGGTTAATAACCCACCTTGCTACTCCGGGCAGCCCACGGAGTGCCGCTCCTTTCTCACCCAGTGTGATATTGTGTTCTCTCTCCAACCCAACACATACTCTAGCGAGAGAGCTCGGGTTGCTTACGTCATTTCACTCCTTACTGGCCGGGCTTGAGAGTGGGGCACAGCTATCTGGGAGGCAAGGGCTGATTGTTCAAACAATTACCAGAACTTTAAAGAGGAGATGATTCGGGTTTTTGACCGTTCAGTTTTTGGTAGGGAGGCTTCTAGGGCCCTGGCTTCCCTATGCCAAGGTGATCGATCCATAACGGATTACTCTATAGAGTTTCGCACTCTTGCTGCCTCTAGTGACTGGAACGAGCCGGCGCTGCTCGCTCGTTTTCTGGAGGGACTCCACGCAGTGGTCAAAGATGAGATTCTCTCTCGGGAGGTTCCTTCCAGTGTGGACTCTTTGATTGCTCTCGCCATCCGCATAGAACGACGGGTAGATCTTCGTCACCAAGCTCGTGGAAGAGAGCTCGCGTCAACGGTGTTTCCCTGCTCCGCATCGCAACCATCTCCCTCCTCTGGCTCAGAGACTGAGCCCATGCAGCTGGGAGGTATTCGCATCTCGACCAAGGAGAGGGAACGGAGGATCACCAACCGCCTGTGCCTCTATTGCGGATTTGATGGACATTTTGTCAATTCATGTCCAGTAAAGGCCAGAGCTCATCAGTAAGCGGAGGGCTACTGGTGAGCGCTACTACTCAGGTCTCTTCATCTAGATCCTGTACTACTATGTCGGTCCATCTACGCTGGACCGGTTCGGGTGCTACATGCAGTGCCTTGATTGACTCTGGGGCTGAGGGTTGTTTCATGGACGAAGCATGGGCTCGGAAACATAACATTCCTTTCAGACAGTTAGACAAGCCTACGCCCATGTTTGCCTTAGATGGTAGTCATCTTCCCAGTATCAGATTTGAGACACTACCTTTAACTCTCACAGTATCTGGTAACCACAGTGAGACTATTTCTTTTTTGATTTTTCGTTCACCTTTTACACCTGTTGTTTTGGGTCATCCCTGGCTAGTATGTCATAATCCTTCTATTAATTGGTCTAGTAATTCTATCCTATCCTGGAACGTTTCTTGTCATGTGAAGTGTTTAATGTCTGCCATCCCTCCCATTTCTTCTGTCCCCACTTCTCAGGAGGAACCTGGCGATTTGACAGGAGTGCCGGAGGAATATCATGATCTGCGCACGGTCTTCAGTCGGTCCCGAGCCAACTCCCTTCCTCCTCACCGGTCGTATGATTGTAGTATTGATCTCCTTCCGGGGACCACTCCTCCTCGGGGTAGACTATACTCTCTGTCGGCTCCCGAACGTAAGGCTCTCGAGGATTATTTATCTGTGTCTCTTGACGCCGGTACCATAGTGCCTTCTTCCTCTCCGGCCGGGGCGGGGTTCTTTTTGTTAAGAAGAAGGACGGTACTCTGCGCCCTGCGTGGATTATCGAGGGCTGAATGACATAACGGTTAAGAATCGTTATCCGCTTCCCCTTATGTCATCAGCCTTCGAGATTCTGCAGGGAGCCAGGTGCTTTACTAAGTTGGACCTTCGTAACGCTTACCATCTCGTGCGCATCAGAGAGGGGGACGAGTGGAAAACGGCGTTTAACACTCCGTTAGGGCATTTTGAGTACCGGGTTCTGCCGTTTGGTCTCGCCAATGCGCCAGCTGTTTTTCAGGCATTAGTTAATGATGTTCTGAGAGACATGCTGAACATCTTTGTTTTTGTCTATCTTGACGATATCCTGATTTTTTCACCGTCACTCGAGATTCATGTTCAGCACGTTCAACGTGTTCTACAGCGCCTTTTAGAGAATTGTCTCTACGTGAAGGCTGAGAAGTGCTCTTTTCATGTCTCCTCCGTTACTTTTCTCGGTTCCGTTATTTCCGCTGAAGGCATTCAGATGGATTCCGCTAAGGTCCAAGCTGTCAGTGATTGGCCCGTTCCAAGGTCACGTGTCGAGTTGCAGCGCTTTTTAGGTTTCGCTAATTTCTATCGGCGTTTCATTCGTAATTTCGGTCAAGTTGCTGCCCCTCTCACAGCTCTTACTTCTGTCAAGACGTGTTTTAAGTGGTCCGGTTCCGCCCAGGGACCTTTTGATCTTCTAAAAGAACGTTTTACGTCCGCTCCTATCCTCGTTACTCCTGACGTCACTAGACAATTCATTGTCGAGGTTGACGCTTCAGAGGTAGGCGTGGGAGCCATTCTATCCCAGCGCTTCCAGTCTGACGATAAGGTTCATCCTTGCGCTTATTTTTCTCATCGCCTGTCGCCATCCGAACGCAACTATGATGTGGGTAACCGCGAACTGCTCGCCATCCGCTTAGCCCTAGGCGAATAGCGACAGTGGTTGGAGGGGGCGACCGTTCCTTTTGTCGTTTGGACAGACCATAAGAACCTTGAGTACATCCGTTCTGCCAAACGACTTAATGCCCGTCAAGCTCGTTGGGCGTTGTTTTTCGCTCGTTTCGAGTTTGTGATTTCTTACCGTCCCGGTAGCAAAAACACCAAGCCTGATGCCTTATCCCGTCTGTTTAGTTCTTCTGTGGCTTCTACTGATCCCGAGGGGATTCTTCCTTATGGGCGTGTTGTCGGGTTGACAGTCTGGGGAATTGAAAGACAGGTTAAGCAAGCACTCACGCACACTGCGTCGCCGCGCGCTTGTCCTAGTAACCTCCTTTTCGTTCCTGTTTCCACTCGTCTGGCTGTTCTTCAGTGGGCTCACTCTGCCAAGTTAGCTGGTCATCCCGGTGTTCGAGGCACTCTTGCGTCTATTCGCCAGCGCTTTTGGTGGCCGACTCAGGAGCGTGACACGCGCCGTTTCGTGGCTGCTTGTTCGGACTGCGCGCAGACTAAGTCGGGTAACTCTCCTCCTGCCGGTCGTCTCAGACCGCTCCCCATTCCTTCTCGACCATGGTCTCACATCGCCCTAGACTTCATTACCGGTCTGCCTTTGTCTGCGGGGAAGACTGTGATTCTTACGGTTGTCGATAGGTTCTCTAAGGCGGCACATTTCATTCCCCTCGCTAAACTTCCTTCCGCTAAGGAGCCGGCAAAAATCATCATCGAGAATGTGTTCAGAATTCATGGCCTCCCGTTAGACGCCGTTTCAGACAGAGGCCCGCAATTCACGTCACAGTTTTGGAGGGAGTTCTGTCGTTTGATTGGTGCGTCCGTCAGTCTCTCTTCCGGGTTTCATCCCCAGTCTAACGGTCAAGCAGAGAGGGCCAATCAGACGATTGGTCGCATACTACGCAGCCTTTCTTTCAGAAACCCTGCGTCTTGGGCAGAACAGCTCCCCTGGGCAGAATACGCTCACAACTCGCTTCCTTCGTCTGCTACAGGGTTATCTCCGTTTCAGAGTAGTCTGGGTTACCAGCCTCCTCTGTTCTCTTCCCAGCTTGCCGAGTCCAGCGTTCCCTCCGCTCAAGCGTTTGTCCAACGTTGTGAGCGCACCTGGAGGAGGGTGAGGTCTGCACTTTGCCGTTACAGGGCACAGACTGTGAGAGCCGCCAATAAACGCAGGATTAAGAGTCCAAGGTATTGTTGCGGCCAGAGAGTGTGGCTTTCCACTCGCAACCTTCCTCTTACGACAGCTTCTCGTAAGTTGACTCCGCGGTTCATTGGTCCGTTCCGTGTCTCCCAGGTCGTCAATCCTGTCGCTGTGCGACTGCTTCTTCCGCGACATCTTCGTCGCGTCCATCCTGTCTTCCATGTCTCCTGTGTCAAGCCCTTTCTTCGCACCCCCGTTCGTCTTCCCTCCCCCTCCCGTCCTTGTCGAGAGCGCACCTATTTACAAGGTACGTAGGATCATGGACATGCGTTCTCGGGGACAGGGTCACCAATACTTAGTGGATTGGGAGGGTTACGGTCCTGAGGAGAGGAGTTGGGTTCCGTCTCGGGACGTGCTGGACCGTTCACTCATTGATGATTTCCTCCGTTGCCGCCAGGATTCCTCCTCGAGTGCGCCAGGAGGCGCTCGGTGAGTGGGGGGGTACTGTCATGTTTTGTCTTAGATTGTCTTGTCATTTTGCTTTTCCCTCTGTTCATTTTCCCCCTGCTGGTCTTTTTAGGTTCGTTCCCCTTTTTCTCTCTCCCTTCCTCTCTCTCTTCTCTCTATCGTTCCGTTCCTGCTCCCAGCTGTTCCTATTCCCCTAATCAATCATTTAGTCTTCCCACACCTGTTCCTTATCTTTTCCCCTGATTAGAGTCCCTATTTCTTCCCTTGTTTTCCGTTCCTGTCCTGTCGGATCCTTGTCTATTGTTCACCGTGCTGTGTCTGTGTATCGCCCTGTCGTGTCGTGTTTCCCTCAGATGCTGCGTGGAGAGCAGGTGTCTGAGTCTGCTAGGTTCAAGTGCCTTCCCGAGGCAACCTGCAGTTCTTGATCGAGTCTCCAGTCTGTTCTCGTCATTACGAGTGGAATTATGTCTTATGTTTGTAGAATTACTTTACTGGATTAAAGACTCTGTTTTCGCCAAGTCGCTTTTGGGTCCTCATTCACCTGCATGACAAGAAGAACCTTGTTCAGGGAGGTGACCCAAAACCCAATGACTACTCTGACAGAACTACAGAGTTCCTTGGCTGAGATGGGAGAACCTGACAGAAGGACAACAGTCTCTTAAGTACTTCACCATCTGGGCTTTATGGGAGAGTGGCCAGACAAAGCCACTCCTGAGAAAAAGGCACCTGAAAGACTCGGATGAGGCAAAAATGTAACTCTTGCCAGAATGCAAAATGCTATGTGTGGAGAAAATCAGGCTCTGCTCATCACCCGTCTAACACATCCCTACCGTAAAGCATGTTGGTGGCAGTATCATCTAATGGGGATGCTTTTCAGTGGCAGGAACTGGGAGATTGGTAAGGATAGAGGATACAATGAATGGAGACAAATATGATGAGAACCTGCTTCAGAGTGCCAACGACCTTAAACTGGGGCAAAAATGTATGTTCCAATTGGACAATAACCCCAAGCATACAGCCAAAGCAAAGCTGTAATGGCTTCAGAACAAGAATGTGAAAGTCCTTTAGTAGCCCAGCCAAAGCCCTGACTTGAATCCCATTGAAAATATGTGGAAAGACATGAAGATTGCTGTTCACCAAAATCTGCAAGGAAGAATGGAAGAAAATCCCAAAATCCAGATGTGCAAAGCTGATACAGACATACCCAAGATGACTCAAACTGTAATCAACGCCGAAGGCGTTGTAGCAGTTATTTACTCATGTAAATGAGATATTTATATTTCATTTTCAATAAATGTGCTAAAATTCCTAAAAACATGTTTTCACTTTGTAATTATGGGGTATCGTGTGTAGATGGGTGAGAAAAAAAATCTAGATTCTATAAAAATCTATATTAATCCATTCAGGCTGTAAGTCAAGTGGTATGAATACTTTATGAAGGCACCACATCTCTACTCTTCCAATACGCACGCATTCACAAAACATCAGATTGAAGATCAGACCCTTCCTCTTTTGTTTCTATGTGGCTTTACAGTTCATGTTTAAAAGATAATCAATAAAAACAAAACAAAACTCACTTGAAATATAGGCCTGTCTCTAAGTGCCATCCTATCACAAACATTCATACTTTTTCTAAGCAATATCCAGCTTTGTATTGATCTCTTCTGGTCTCTTGGTACCTCTCTGTATCCCCCAGTTATACTGAGTCTGGTCTCTTGGTACCTCTCTGTATCCCCCAGTTATACTGAGTCTGGTCTCTTGGTACCTCTCTGTATCCCCCAGTTATACTGAGTCTGGTCTCTTGGTACCTCTCTGTATCCCCCAGTTATACTGAGTCTGGTCTCTTGGTACCTCTCTGTATCCCCCAGTTATACTGAGTCTGGTCTCTTGATACCTCTCTGTATCCCCCAGTTATACTGAGTCTGGTCTCTTGGTACCTCTCTGTATCCCCCAGTTATACTGAGTCTGGTCTCTTGGTACCTCTCTGTATCGCCCAGTTATACTGGGTCTGGTCTCTTGGTACCTCTCTGTATCCCCCAGTTATACTGGGTCTGGTCTCTTGGTACCTCTCTGTATCCCCCAGTTATACTGAGTCTGGTCTTGACGTGCTCTGAGAGAAAGAGGGACTGATGTTATTGGGCACAACAGTCAGTGAGTGAGTCATCCCAAAGATGCAATTGAAGCTGCAGAGAGCTGCTAGCATATAATGAAATAAACAGAACCAGCCACTAACCCCCTTCAAACTCCCACCTCCCTCTATCCTCCACGGCACCCACATCTCCCCACCTCCCCTCTCTCTCCCATTGGTGATTGTTACGTTCTAAAGGGCATTGTGCAGGGACAGGAATAAATATCAGTAGAGACAGCCATACCTTTCAACGACGTCACTCAAGTGCAAAGGGCAAGTCAGACACAATAGCTGTCGCCTGGCTAGAAGAAGACAACTCTTACAGTTCGATACCACAGACTGTATTGGAGGCAGAGTGTATTGCCACCCCTATGTGTTATATATTTAACCAGAGCCTAAAGGAGTGTGTGTGTGTCTCCAGGCGTGGAAGGAAGCTAAGTAATTCCACTGCCTAAAGCACCCTTTGCTGACTCTAACAACTGCCCTATTAGTTTGCTGCCTGTTCTTAGTAAACTGATGGAGATGATTGTGTTTGACCAAATACAATGCTATTTGTCAGAGAACAAGTTAACTACTGACTTTCAGCATGCATATGGAGAAGGGCACTCAGCCTGTACTGCAATGACTCAGATGACTGATGATTTGTTTAAAGAAATGGATACAAATATGATAGTTTGAGCTGTTTTGTTAGATTTCAGTGCAGCCTTTCATGTTATTAATCATACATTGTTATTGAAAAATCTCACTTGCTACATCACCTGCCATCACATGGTCGGAGAGATATTTATCCAATATAACCCAGAGAGTTTTCTTCAATTTAAGCTTCTCTAACATCAGATGTGTACAGTGCAGTGTCCCTCAGGGCAGTTGTCTTGGGCTGTTACTCTTTATTTTTTACAAATGATTTGCCACTGGTCTTACACGAAGCAAGAATGACTATGTGTGTGGATGATGCCACTCTCTACAGGTCAGCACCCAAAGCCAGTGAGCTCACTGAAATGAAGGACTTACAGTCAGTATCAATTTGTAAGTCGCTCTGGATAAGAGCGTCTGCTAAATGACTTAAATGTAATGTAAATGTAACAATGGGTGATTAATAATACATTTGTCTTCAATGCATGTAAAACTAAAAACATTGTATTTGGTTCAAAACATTCTCTACTAAGCTATATGGAATTGTTTTAAGATGGTCATACCAAGGATACTTTTCCAGTTTGATTTGCAATTGTAAGACCCCTTGAATCCCCCCCCCCCAAAAAAAATACAAATAATATTTGATGAAAATAATGTTTTTGCCTTAGCCCATACAAACGCATTGAATAACATATCCACCACATGGACCAACAGCTATTCCCAATAAAATCTATAGGAAGTTTGTTCTGAAGTGTCTGTCCTATATCTGAGAGATATAAGAAAGATCGGGATTTATATGTGTCTTTTTTAACATGCATTTAACACGGTCTTTTTGGCACTAAACAGTCTTTATACAGTACTTCCAATCATTTCTTCAACTGGTACCGGGTGACCTTCAGACTAGCCTTGTGAGGCCCGTGGGGCGTCTCTGTGCAAAACAACCAACATGTACGTGTTCGAGAGTCTCACCTTTGCACAGAGGGGTCACGTCAGTGAGAAGAACGATTGGTCTGACAAACACCTCTCTAGCTCTGTCACCTTTCACCGCAGATGTGGTAGTGTGACAAAGGCGGACGTGGTGAATTGAGATGCTTACACTGACAGATTTTTGTATTATGCTAATTTAATTTCCGCAGGGTCCCGGACATCTACCTTAGGGGGTAAAAAAATATATTTAAAAAACAACTCATGGAACAATGGGTACTGTGATGGTACACACACTCAAACACATGCACACACAGACACAATCTAACACAAATGATTTTGGCATTGTTGCATTGTTTATATATTGATTGATTTTTAATTGTGAGTTTTCTTGTCCATCAGTGTGTCAGTGTTTTGTTACTTGTCATTGTTTTGTGGGTTTTGTGGACCTAAGGAAGAGTAGCTGCTGCTTCTGCATCCAAATAAACAAAGAAATAAACAGACACACACTAGCCTTTAAGCCCAGGCCCACATTTAGAGGCCTTCAGAGGGGTCTCCATAGACCCAGCCTCAGGGGTCATTAAGCTGTCTTTCAGAAAACCGAGTGTCCGTGGGATTGTCCAGAGTTGACATATTAATGCAGTTAATCTGGTTACATGAGGCCTGCTGGATCTACTGGCCTGGCTGTTTTTGATATGCGGGAAGCAGGGCAATACACGCCCTCTGGGTCATCAGAGGAACAAACAAACTGTGCTGTTCTCCCCTTATCCTCTATCTGACACTGGAAACAGTTAGCCTACGGTCTCATGGGTCAGTTGACCTGGTTGGTATAGCATGATTATTTGTCTATTTTTCATTAAAGGCCCAGTGCAGTCAAAAACTTGATTTTCCTATGTTTAATATACACTCAATGGCCAGTTTATTAGTTGGATCCCACTTTTCCTCCAGAACAGCCTGAATTCTCCGGAGCATGGAAACTTTGCTCAATTGGTACCACGGGAACTTTTGGTGAACAGGAGTGTACCTAATAAACTGGCCACTGAGTGTATACATTCACACTATGTGGTTGGAAGAATACTGGGAATTTGTGAAAATGATGGTAATGCTCTTTTAGTGTAAGAGCTGTTTGAAAAGACCACCTGAAATTTCTTCCTGTTTTGGTGGAAAGGAGTTTTGGCCTGCCTGGTGACATCATTAGGCTGTAAATTAGTGGATAGACCAATAATAAAGACAGTTTCAAACCTCTCTGCCAATAACAGCTAGTTTTCTCCTCCCCTCTCAGACCACTCCCAGACAGTTCTAGCAAAATTCTTGCTTGAGAAATTGCTCTTTGCTATAAAGCTATTTTAGTTGTTTTTTTAACCATTTTAATTGAAAACAATCACACTAAGGTATTTCATTTAAATGATTTGATAGTGAGATTTGTTTTTAAACTGCTTTGGACCTCCAACTTTTTAAAGTTGTGTTAGTGTTGTTTATGACCTCGTGGAAAGCCACACTTACAGTAGCATAACTAGCTTCCCCTCTTCATAACTGGAAAACATTAAGACGCTTACATGGTATCTGGGTGTTTACAGTCTCAAGGGTTGTTTATGTAGAGGGAAAATATACACTAAGTGTACAAAACATTAGAAACACCTGCTCTTTCCATGACAGACCGACCAGATGAATCCAGGTGAAAGCTATGATCTCTGATTGTTTGTTAAATCATGGCTGATTGTTAAATCTGCTTCAATCAAGTTAAAGAAGGATTGTTAATCCTTGAGACAATTGGGACATGGATTGTGTATGTGTACCATTCAGAGAATAAATGGGCAAGACATGATATTTCAGTGTATTTGAAGGGGGTATGGTAGTAGGAGCCAGGCGCACCGGTTTGAGTGTGTCAAGAACTGCACCGATGCTGGGTTTTTCATGCTGTATGAATGGTCCACCACCCAAAGGATTTCCAGCCAACTTGGAGCATTGGAGTCAACATGCGGACAGCACCCTGTGGAACGCTTTCGACACCTTGTAGAGTCCATGCCCCAAAGAATTGAGGCTGTTCTGAGGGTAAAAGAGGGTGCAACGCTGTGTTTGTTTTGGGCTTCGTCCGATTAGTTTTAATGACATACTTTATTTTGGGAGGAGAAATGTAAAAAAATAAATTACGTATTCCTGCGCCTGTCTCCTATCATTATACAATTATTATTATTATTTTTTTTACCTTTATTTAACCAGGTAAATCAGTTAAGAACACTTCCTTATTTTCAATGACGGCCTGGGAACAGTGGGTTAACTGCCTGTTCAGGGGCAGAACAACAGATTTGTACCTTGTCAGCTCAGGGGTTGGAACTCACAACCTTCCTGTTACTAGTCCAACGCTCTAACCACTAGGCTACGCTGCCACCACCAATGTGACAGAATAAGCGACCCATCTAAATGGAGACAAAGGGAAAGCCCGATCTGGCGACCATCGTAGAGACAGTCCAGCATCACGAGGACCGTCACTCCAGACTCGGCAGCGCCATGGACAGCGTGTTGGCAACCATCCTGCATTTGGAGAGTTGTTCCGGCACCAGCCGCCACACCACCATTACCTGCCTCGGTCCCATCTGAGCCGGTCAGCGGAATAACCCTGTGCCTCCCGCAGCGCATTGACGGCTCGCCAGCGAGATGCAAGGGATTCCTTCTGCAATGCGACCTGTACTTCACTCACCACGCAGAGTCTGTCTCCGGGAGAGAAAGGGTTGCCACCGTCAACTTAAAACAGACCGGAAGGGCCCAGGACTGGGGTGCTGCAGGTCGAGTCCTACGAGATGGAGGAGCGACGCGTCAGCACAGTCAGGTCATTGCCCAACCCAAACTCTGTGAAAGCAGTCCAACTATTTCTGGAGGTTCATCCGGTACTTCAACACGGGAGTCACGCCTCTTACCTGCCTGCTGAGAGGAGGTCCCCAGCGGATTTGTTGAATGGCGGAGGCGGAGAGGGCGTTCGAGACACTGAAGGCCTGCTACACCACTGCTCCTGTGCTGACACATCCTGATACCTCACTCCCCTTCTTTGTCAAGGTGGATGCCTCCGAAGTAGGAGTCGTGCCAGTGCTGTCCAAGTGCTCTAGAAGACCTCCAAAGCTGTGGCCCTGCGCCTTCTACTCCAAGCAGCTGAGCCACGCCCAGAGGAACTATGATGCAGGGGACCGGGAACTCTTGGCGGTCATGAATGCTCTGAAGCGTGGAGGCACTGGCTGGAGGGGTCCAAACACCCTTTCCTGGTGTGGATGGACCACTGCAATCTGGAGTACATAAAGGCAGTGAAGAGGCTAAACCTGAGACAGGCCAGGTTCCAATTCACAATTTCCTATAAGCCAGGCTCGAAGAACGTGAATGCAGACGCCCTGTCTTGCCTCTATGATGCAGAGGAGAGGCAGGGATAGGAGACCCCCATCATCCCTCTGTCCCGTATCATCGCACCAGTGGTGTGGGACGTGGACGCCGACAGGACCTGCGCAAGGAACCCACACCTGCACTGTGCCCGGAGAACAGCGCCTACGTGCACACGGGTGTGCGGGACCACATCCTTACCTGGGCACATACTGTCTGAAGTACTGCTGTCCCACCTTGGCTAGGGATGCCGGGGTTTGCGTCTCTTCCTCCTCCATCTGTGCCCAGTCAAAGACACCCAGACACCTCCCTTGTGGAAAGCTCCTTCCCCTGCTGGTCCCACAATGACCCTGGCCATGCAAACCACAGAGGCTCTTTTTACGCAAGTCTTCCGGCACTACAGGATCTCGGAGGACATTGTGTCAGACCATGGCTCTCAGTTCACCTCACACGTATGGAAAGTATTCATGGAACGTCTGGGGGTCACAGTCAGCCTCACCTCCGGGTACCATCCTCAAGCTAATGGGCAGGTGGGGAGGATCAATCAGCAATTGTGCAGACTCCTGAGGTGTTACTGTCAGGACTGGCCAGGGTAGTGGGCGGATTTTCTACCTTGGGCTGAGTATGCGCAGCAGTCCCTCTGCTACTCCTACACTAACCTCACTCCTTTCCAGTGTGTTTTGGGGTATCAGCCGACCCTTGCACCTTGGCATCCAAGCCAGACCGAGACCCCTGCCGTTGACGAGTGTTTTCAGCGAGCTGAGGAGACCTGGAATGCTGCGCACACTCATCTCCAGCGGGCCTTGCGTCAGCACGGGGAACAGGCCACCCGGCACCTGTTTTCTCTCCAGGTGTCTGAGTCTGGTTCTCCACCCTCCGCCTGCCCCTCCGCCTGCCCTGCCGGAAGCTGAGCCCACGATTTGTGGGGCCGTTTAAAGTCCTGAGGAGGGTTAATGAGGTAACTTACCGTTTGAGTCTCCCTGCTGATTACCGCATGAACCCAACTTTTCATGTGTCTCTCCTCAGGCCAGTGGTGCCTGTTCCCCTCGCTGAGGCCGGACCCAGTGACGCCCCACCTCCTCCTCTGGACATCAAGGGAGGTCCGGCGTACTCGGTCTATGAAGTCCTGGAATCGAGAGGGTCGGGCGGGACGTCTCCAGTACCTCATCGACTGGGAGGGATTTGGCCCAGAGGAGCGGTGCCGGGTTTCTGCGGTGGACATCCTGGGCACTTCGCTGACCAGGGATTTTAACCATCGACGCCCCGACCTACCCGCACCGCATCTCTGTGGTCGTCCCGCTGCTGGTGCAGCACGTCAGTGGGGGGTACTGTCACAGATCCCCCCGGTACTGCTATTCATTCCGTTCACCAGCTCCGGAGGTCTATGTCACGGGCCTTCTAGGCATCACTGGATTATATTCATTACCACCAAACTTGACTTGTCTTGTCTCATTACACACACCTGGTTCCCATTCCCCCTGATTAGTATGTGTATATATGTGCCCTCTGTTCTCCATTGTCCTTGTTGATTGTTGTCTCCATGTCTGTTGGTCTTGTGAGTACCTGTGTTCTGTTGCGCACTTGTTATTACGGATCTCGTCCCGTGTATTATTTACAGGTTTACACCTCGCTCTTTTGTTTGGGTTGCATCCCTGTGTTATACAGACACCTGTTTGTTTTGGGCTTCGTCCCCGTCGTTTTCATGACGTACTTTATTTTGGGTGGCAAACTTAAACCCCCCTATTACGTATTCCTGCGCCTGTCTTCTACCATTATACAATGTGGCAGTGTGAGCAATTTTGCATTTAATGCTTGTTTAGTCAAGGGAGAGAACACACTGTTAACTTATACAATCACAAAATTAAATCCTACCATTCCAGAACATGCTCATCACATTACTGCCATGGCTCTTGTGAGTGTAATTGTTTTCCAGGAGGTGTGAGAATGGCTTTCGTAAAAGGTAGCATTTCCGTAGTATTTCTCCAACACGAGGTAATTGGCTGTCCAAGGTGCTTCCCTTCGTTTTCTCCCTCATCTTTTCTCTTCACCTTTTTTATGGCGAGCCTCCCTCTTTCTCTCCTCAGTTGGCCGGTGAAGTGCGAGGCGTGTAGACAGACGGATGACATCACAGAGAGATGACAACCCTTGTCTCCAAGGTTCTTCTCTCTGCCCTGAGGGCAGATGGTGGTGACAGATTGGACAGTGCAGGACCAGGACAGAGTTTGCTAGCTGCTCTCTCCAGCAGAGCCTCATACTTCAACACTGTGAAGAGACTGAGCTGAGCCCAGAGAGAAACTGTTCTCACTCGAAATACATTGAAACGCGTGCAGCTCCTTTTTCTATGGTCATGCACAATAACAGAATGGCTTTAAAAAAGAAGAGAGAAAAAAATTGATTATTAAGTAATAATATATGCCATTTAACAGATGTCATGTGTACATGTGTACATATGTCATTTTTACATATGGGTGGTCCATGGAATCAAACCCACAACCCTGGCATAACAAGTGCCATGCGCTACCAACTGAGTTACAAAGGACCACTAATAAATAGCGCTTCACAGGTAGAGCCCTCACAGGTAGATTATTCCTAGCCTGTTCCATATCTGTTGTCTCCTTCTATAACCTGGTCCCAGATCTGTTGTCTCCTTCTGTAGCCTGGTCCCAGATCTGTTTGTGCTCGTGCCTATATGCTGTCATTGTCAAGCAAAACTAAAATGATTGGTGTGACGAGTGACAAGGAGTTGGCATGGTAGCACAAACAGACTGGCACTCAGGCTAGCTAGATCCTTCCAGTTTTAGAATAATAACCGTGTGTGTGTGTGTGTGTGTGTGTGTGTGTGTGTGTGTGTGTGTGTGTGTGTGTGTGTGTGTGTGTGTGTGTGTGTATGTACAGGCAGTGTGTCACACTCTGACCTTAGATATCTCTGTTTTCTATATATTTTAGTTAGGTCAGGGTGTGATGTGGGTGGGTATGCTCATTTTTGAATTGTCTAGGGGTTTTGAAAGTCTATGTAATTTGTATGTCTATGGTGGCCTGATATGGTTCCTAATCAGAGGCAGCTGTTTATCGTTGTCTCTGATTGGGGATCATATTTAGGTAGCCATTTTCCCTTTTGTGTTTGTGGGCTCTTGTCTATGTGTAGTTACCTGTCAGCAGTCATTTGTATAGCTTCATGTGTCGTTTTGTTATTTCGGTTAGTTTGTTCAGTGTTCATTCTTATAATATTAACCTCTTAGGCCGACCCACACCGCATTCGGTCGCGTAATCATAGCCTCAAGCTCATTACCATAACGCAACGTTAGCGATTTCTAAAAATCGCAAATGAAATGAAATAAATATGCCTGTTCTCAAGCTTATCCTTTTCTTAACAATCCTGTCGTCTCAGATTTTCAAAATATGCTTTAGAACCAGAGAAAATCAATAATTTGTGTAAGAGTGGTGATAGCTAGCTTAGCATTTAGCGTTAGCATTTAGCACGCAACATATTCACAAAAACCAGCAAAGGGATCAAATAAAATAATTTACCTTTGAAGAACTTCAGATGTTTCAATGAGGAGACTCTCAGTTACATAGCAGATGTCCAGTTTTTCCTGAAAGATGCTTGTGTAGGACACAACGTTCCGTTTTGTTACTATGCATTTGGCTACCGAAACTAACCGAAAATTCAGTCACCTACACGTCGAACTTTTTTCCGAATTAACTCCATAATATCGACTGAAACATGGAAAACGTTGTTTGAATCAATCCTCAAGGTGTTTTGTCATATATCTCTTCATTGAAATGCCATTCCTGGAAGCCTGCATTGTTCTCAGATTTGGATGGAAAAATACTGGTAGGTGACTTTTGCGCACCAATTTCCACACAGACACCGTGCGGGACCCCTGGTAAATGTAGTCTCTTATGGTCAATCTTCCAATGATATGCCTACAAATACGTCACAATGCTGCAGACACCTTGGGGAAACGATAGAAAGTGTCCGTTCATTCCTGTCGCATTCACAGCCATATAAGGCGATCATGGAAAACGTGCCATCAGAAATCCTGTTGATTTCCTGGTCGCTCAAACATCTTGGTTTTGCCTGTAGCTTTTGTTCTAAGGCAGTCACAGTGAAAATCTTTGCAGTTCTGGAAACGTCAGAGTGTCTTCTTTCCAAAACTATCAATTCCAAGCATAGTCGAGCATCTTTTCGTGACAAAATATTGCGCTAAAAACGGGCACGTCTTTTTATCCAAAAATGAAATACTGCCCCTAGAGTCTTAAGGGGTTTTAAAGAATGTACACATACCACGCTGCGCCTTGGTCCGATTCATACGACGAACGTGACACAGTGGTATGTCAATGACAACACAGCATCAACATTGGTGGCTTTGTATGGCGGCTTCTATTCTATTGAATTCCATCGTCTGCCTTCCAACTTCCTCCGGTCCAATCTCTGCTCATTACTCACAGCTATCTGAAAGGTCATACCAGGTGTTTTTATGGCTATTCAATAGCAGAAATCTCTCATCCACAAAGAGAAAAATATGTCTCCTAAAGGCAAAATGTCACAACTGTCAGCAGAGATAAAAATGTATAAGTCACAATTTTTCTTCAAAACAGCAAGATATAGAAAATAAAATGCATCTACACATACAAAACAACAATTGTGAGTATCATTGTGGCATAATTAAAATCATTGTCCTTTTTTAAAATTTTACCTTTATTTAACCAGGCAAGTCAGTTAAGAACATATTCTTATTTTCAATGACGGCCTGGGAACAGTGGGTTAACTGCCTGTTCAGGGGCAGAACGACATATTTGTACCTTGTCAGCTCGGGGGTTTGAACTCGCAACCTTCCGGTTACTAGTCCAACGCTCTAACCACTAGGCTACGCTGCCGGGATTGGAGCAAAATGTGCACTCATCCCAGCACTCGGCAAGCTATGCACTTCACAGCACTGTACGTCTTTTGATTGACAGCCGCTCTGAACTTGAGCACCACACGTGACAAGAAGTTTCCCCCCTCCCTCCAACTTCTGTCACGTGCAGTGCTCAAATTCAGAACAGCTATCAATCAAAACCCATAAAGTGCTGTGAAGTGCAGAGCCTGAGCTCTGATGTCATTTATATCATGGTACTGTACAGCCACTGCGATCCAGTTTAGGTGCTTATCAGTGCCCAAATCTGCCATTTTCAACCCGTATACATACGGGTACGTGTAAAGGTTTACCATCTTGGATAGTAGTATGTTACAATATAGTATTAGTGTCGTAGTACAGTACTGACATATCTTGACAACAAAAATATATATTATAACATCCTTTAAAAGTACTTGGTTATTGCCAGAACAAGACTTCTGGATATGTGTAGTATAAAACATCAGTCTCTCTGCTTCACCATAGGGTTTTTTCTCAACAGTTTAACATATAAACAACATTTCACTCCCATGTAAAAACGTTTTTTTTGGAGTATAAACATGTGAATTGGGGCTGCTATAATAGCCAATGTATTTTGTATGTGTATAACACTGGGGAATATGTTACAATGTTGAAATACAAAAACTTGGCCAACATTAAGAAGTTTATGTAGATTAGGAACTGATTCCTATAAAGCTATGTGGTGTAGTGTAACTGCACATTGTAAAGTCATACGACACAGTTCTATTACTTCTTATTGACACGCGTCCTGTGACTGAACATTTTAAAAAGGAATATAGAAATGAAAGCAGGCTCAAAACTTACCCCCCCCCTCCAAAAAAAAAATATATTTTTTAATGCAATTGTAACACATGCTACAAACAAAATCCATATCTATAAACAACCGATTATGGAAAAACACAAATAAATATAATCACATCAGCTAAATCTTTCAGAAAGTGTATATGCTTATTCGCTGTATGGAATAACTTGAATACAGATTGTGTTCAGTGTTTTGTCGGAAGTATTATTCAGTAGTAGGGAATTCAGCAGTGTCGTAAAGGGCCTTAAAAAACATCAACTACATCATTTCATTTGATTTGTGCTCCTCAAATATCCTAATACACTACCACTGATGAAGGGCATAACACATCTTTGTCTCACAATTGACCAAGGACTCTACTTGATCAACAGTACTTTTTTCTCACATTTAGCACAATTAGTATCAAGGGACAATTGTGTGCCAGGAAAACATTCCCCACACCATTACACCACTGCCGTCAGCTTGTACCGTTGACACCAGGGAGGATGGGTCCATGGACTCATGCTGCTTACGCCAAATCCTCTCCGCCATCAGGAATGACGCAGCAGGAACTGGGATTATTCGGACCAGTTTTACACCCCTCAATTGTCTGGTGCTGGTGATCGCGTCCCCATTGGAGCTGCTTATTTTGGTTATCAGCTGACAGGAGTGGAACCCGGTGTGGTAAACTGCTGAAATACATGACAAAGACTGACGAGTTGTGTGTTCCGAGGTGCCTTTCCGCTCACCACTGATCTACTGCTCCATTATTTGTCTGTTTGTGCCCCTCCTGTTAGCTTGCACAATTCTTGCCATTCACCTTCGAACTCTCATCAACAAGCTGTTTTCGCCCACAGGACTGCTGCTGACTAGATGATTTTGGTTTGTTGCACCTTTCTCGGTAAAGGCCGTTTCTAAAGAGCTCAGTGACTACCTTTCCAACAGGTCAGTTCGTCAAATTTCTGCTCTGTTAGAGCTGCCCTGGTCAACTGTAAGTGCTGTTATTATGAAGTGGAAACATCCAGGAGCAGCAACTGCTAAGCGAAGTGGTAGGCCACACAAGCTCATAGAACGGGACAGCCGAGTGCTGAAGCAAAAATCGTCTGTCCTTAGTTGCAACACTCACTACAGAATTCCAAACTGCCTCTGGAAGCAATGTCAGCACAAGAACTGTTCATCGGGAGCTTCATAAAATGGGTTTCCATGGCCAAGCAGCTGCACACAAGCCTAAGATCACCGTGTGCAATGGTGAATCACACTTCACCATCTGGCAGTCCGACGGATGACTCTGGGTTTGGCGGATGCCAGGAGAACGCTACCTGCACCAATGCATAGTGCCAACTCTAAAGTTGGGTGGAAGAGAAATAATGGTCTGAGGCTGTTTTTCATGGTTCGGGCTAGGCCCCTTAGTTTCAGGGAACTCTTAACGCTACAGCGTTCAATGACATTCTAGATAATTCATTCTGTGCTTCCAACTTTGTGGCAACAGTTTGGAGAAGGCCTTTCCTGTTTATTAAAATTATTTTTTATTTTTGTTTCACCTTTATTTAACCAGGTAGACCAGTTGAGAACAAGTTCTCATTTACAACTGCGTCCTGGCCAAGATAAATCAAATCATTGCAACAAAAACAGAGTTACACATAAACAAACGTACAGTCAATAACACAATAGAAAAATCTATGTACAGTGTGTGCAAATGTAGAAGAGTAGGGAGGTAAGGCAATAAATAGGCCATAGAGGCGAAATAATTACAATTTAGCATTAACACTGGAGTGATTGATGTGCAAGTGGAGATACTGGGGTGCAAAAGAGCAAGAGGGTAAATAACAATATGGGGATGAGGTAGTTTGGTGTGCTATTTACAGATTGGTGTTGTACAGGTACAGTGATCGGTAAGCTGCTCTGACAGATGATGCTTAAAGTTAGAGAGGGAGATATAAGACTCCAGCTTCAGTGATTTTTGCAATTCGTTCCAGTCATTGGCAGCAGAGAACTGGAAGGAAAGGCGGCCAAAGGAAGTGTTGGCTTTGGGGATGACCAATGAAATATACCTGTTACCTGTTTAAGCATGACAATGCCATCATGCACAAAGCGAGGTCCATACAGAAATGGTTTGTCCAGATCAGTGTGGAAGAACTTGACTGGCCTGCACAGAGCCTTGACCTCAACCCCATCTTGGGATCTTTGGGATGAATTGGAATGTCGACTGCGAGCCAGTGCCCGACCTCACCAATGCTGTTGTGGCTGAATGGAACTAAGTTCCCTGTGCAATGTTCCAGCAATGTTCCCAGAAGAGTGGAGGCTGTTATAGCATCAAAGGGTTGACGAACTCCATATTTATGGCCATGATATTGTAATGGTCGACGAGCAGGTGTCCACATACTTTTGGTCATGTAGTGTACATTCACTAGGCACTACATAATTTTGGCTCTGAAGTTATCAGATTTGAGAAGTTTGATTAAGTGATAGTTAATGATATTGTTAACAAATGCCAAGAAAATCAAATCGAAAGTGAAGTGAATATTGCATTTTGAAAAGCAGATAGAAAGGGATTTGGAGCAGTGAACAAATGACTTTGTGTATTTCTTTGTTGTATTCAGTCAATTGAAAATATCCGTATAGTTTTGAAACATGAGCATTTTGATGACCTGATTACATGTGTGTGGTGTGAAAATGTTCCACATACTTGTAAAAAAAATCACATATTTTGCTAGTAAATGAAACATTGTTGAAATAGGACAAATTGTTTTTTTTTTAATCAACACACCCACCCCAAAATTCCACCCCAGACACCTACCCTATTGTCTTTCTGCTGTTACAACCATCAAGTCTGAACATTTGTCTGATCAAAGTGCATGATACAAAGAGCAGGACATCCTATCAATGGATACAGCCTCTCTGTCATGGCTGGCTGAAGGACTGGACCAAGGTACAGCATGCTAAGCGTACATTTTCTCTTTATTCAAAAAATGACGCCGACAAAATAAAGAACAAAAACCAAACCGTGAAGCTTTGGGCTATGTGCCCTGAACAAAGACAAAGTTAACTTCCCACCAAACAGGTGGGGGAAAAGGGTGCCTAAGTATGGTTCTCAATCAGAGACAACGAACGACACCTGCCTCTGATTGAGAACCATACCAGGCCAAACACAAAACCACAACATAGACAAAAAGAACATAGACTACCCACCCCAACTCACGCCCTGACCATACTAAAACAAAGACATAACAAAGGAACTAAGGTCAGAACGTGACACTCTCAGCCTTGATTGCCTAAACTAATCAGACTAACAACCCCCCACACATTAAGGAAAGACAGACACACACACCAACCCTTCCAGATCAAATCAATCAGATCATGGATCCCACAGTTACAATATTTGTTATATTTGTATATCTTATAGCTTCATTTCATCACCTCATGCCACACCCCACTCATAAATCACAAGGTTAAACTCTACGCCAACTACGGCTTGTGATATCATCCTATGAGCTGTTCTGTTTCCCCTACTAGTTTGATCTCTCCATCCTTTCCTCCCTCCATCCCTCTATCCTTCCATCTCTCCACCCCTTTATCCTTCCATCTCTCTATCCCTCTATCCTTTCATCTCCCCATCCCTCCTCTTACGCCTCTGTGCCTGGGGTCAGCCTGAAGTTCCTCTAGGCTGCCAGTGGCAAAGAATGACTCAACATATCCCTTCCCTTCCTTTTGCAATGCTATGACTTCCTCTGCCTTGCACATCTCCCTGCAGAGTTTGATGATTGTGTGATGGAATGTTTGGTTGTTTCCTTGTTCCATTGTAGCCCTGTTATGATTACATATACAACCCATCCACTGACATCATCTGACTCATTTGACTATGTCATGCAGTGTTGAGAGGAGGGATGGATGATTGCAATGGGACGTCACATAGTCGCCTCTCGTGCATGCTTTTGTCTCGATCCATTGCTTTGGCAGCAGCACTGTGACACAAAAGCCCATATTTGGGCTGTCAGCTTGTATCACACAGCACCTCTCATCACCTAGGAGGTCCCTGTGTGTGTGGCTGGGGTTAGTGTGCGTGTTCCTGTGCATGCTGGTGGATGTGTGTGTGTGCTCTCCTCACATGGTAGTAGCAGCCTTCATGATGACTCACATCATAGGAGCAGGAGAGAGGGAGATGAGAGAGGGATAGCAGAGAGAATGAGAAAGAAACAGAAAGAGAGAGAGAGAGAGGAGAGGACTGGCTAGCTACTAGAGAGTGTATAATGAATTTAAAAATTCACAAAATGGGACTAACACCAAATTGAGACTGCATGCAGAATTCTGAAAAAATATCCTACGTGTAAAAAAAACAGATAATGCATGCAGAGCAGAATTAGGCCGATACCCACTAATTATCAAAATCCAGAAAAGAGCTGTTCAATTCTACTGACACCTAAAAGGAAGCGATTCCAAAACCTTCCATAACAAAGCCATCACCTACAGAGAAATTAACCTGGTTCACTAAGCAAGCTGATCCTGGGGCTCGGTTCACAAACACAAACAGACCCCACAGAGCACCATGACAGCAACACAATTAGATCCAACCAAAACATGAGAAACCAAAAAGTTAATTACTTAACACATTGGAAAGAATTGACAAAAATGCAGAGCAAACTAGAATGTGTCGTGACTTTACTTTCATTAATCTGATGACTGTTTAACCAATTAACTATGTTTAATTGTTACCCGATTATAATTAATCATGTAACAATTAGCTCATTAGGATTTGGGGCACCACAGAAGAAGTTGTTAAGAGAGCCACCATCTCCCAAATTAAACTCTATAAGGTCTTTACCTATTTCATCGATAAACAGTCATCTTATTAATCATTACCTCTTATCAAATACTCATTCTGAACGATCGTAACCTTCTTGGATCTGCAAAAACCCCAGCCTGTGCATTATTCAGTAGTACACAAATTGGTTTACTAGCTATTTACTAGCTAACTAAATAATAACACAGAAATCACACACACACATACATACTTACATGAGACAAAGGTCCCTAGTGGACTGACAAGATATGACAGCTTGTTACAACAGATGGAGAGGAGGGAAGAGAGAGAAAGAAACAGGACACTTATCGTGGATACATTCTAGAACTGTCCTCACATGAATCATATACCTTGCACATGGTCCACCGCCAGTTTGGAATAAGAAAATAATGAATGTATTTACGTGTTGAATGCCGTTCGCTGTTTCTCTGTCGGAACTAAGCCTTCTTCGAATGTTTGTGGGGCCTTTCCGAGGCCCACTTGTACATGCTCTGATTGTCCACCAGAGGTCACAATGTCCTTCTTCTTAGTTGTCCAGTCTCCATGGGTTGTTCATTCCTCAAAACAGCTACTTAGTAGTACCAGTGATTGTCTGAGGTGAGCTTCTCGCCACTTCCTCCTCGTGTTGGTATTCAGGACTCAGACCACAATAGACATGAGCTGCAGCTCTATGTCTCTCTGGTCCAAAGGAAGGTGAGTTCATTTCTTTGTTGAGTTTCAAAGCGTCAACCATTCCAAACGTGTCAGCTCTCTGCCTCACGTTTCCTGGTCTAAAGGTTGATTACTCTTCTAAGCCTTTATGCACTCTTGTTCAAAAGGGATGTTCCATCATTCTGACCAGTTCTCTGACCTCACTCGCGGTGTGGCTACTTAATATGCAAAGGTTATCAAAAACTATTATCTCATTAGAAAACTAAAATCACATTCCTATCTTAACACAAATAGCTTCATCACTTTTGATATTGTATTCACATCATATTTGATGAAAACTTGACAGATAAAGGGGTATCCTTTCCAAGTTACAGTATTTGGTCTATACAGTTTTTAATAACATCACAAAAGAGAGAGAGAGAGAGAGAGAGAGAGAGAGAGAGAGAGAGAGAGACAGAGAGAGAGAATAAAATCCCCTGTAAAATCTAATTTGTTACCCGCCAGTGGAGAGATGACTGGAGATGGGCCCTCTTTGATGGGATTTGCTCCCCAGCTCCTCTATGGTTATCTCTTATGCTACTTGTTATGATCCCCCCCCCATGTGTCTTAGTTAAATTTCACTGGGACCACAGCAGCTGTTGCTGAAGTCCTTGAGGCGAGGCGAGGGAGCTTTGTGGAGCCCATTGCTGCCACTCTCTGAGCAGCCGACAAAAGATTTGGGCTGTAATCTGTAGGGATTAGTTGAGGGAAAGTGAGGAAAATGCTAATCTCAAATTTTCATAAACAAGGATTTCTCGATCCCACCAGCAGTTAGACTTTGAATGATACGGAGCAGTTTCTGGGGTTTCCCCCTGATTCTGGTCCACTATAAAGTATGTATCACTCTATATTTGCAGGTGTTGAGTTACAGTACTTCAGTCCTGTTGGATATGACCTACACGTGAAATATAAGAGAAAACCTTAAGTCTCACAATATCCATACGGTATAAAAATAACAGGGGAAAAAACATGCAAACTGCACGGTGTAATGAGTTTCACAGCAAGGCATGAAGTGCTACCTGCAGGGGTTACAGGAAGAAAAGGGATTAGACATTAGCAGTCATATGTATGACATAGTAATCTCCTCCTCAAGCCAAGAAGTGGTGCTAGCATCTCGATTAATACAGATCATTTCCAGGTTCTCTCTGACGAGGAATGCATCCCCCGCAAGGAACTGCTAACTGTACCCTTCATGATGAATCAACAACAGGTAATTGCGAGAGACATGTTTGTAGTTTGTTGTTGTTTTGTAGAGACTATAGCAACCGGCATTGGTGAGAAGACCTGGTATTGTCTCCTTTTTCACCATGGAAACATAGACTAAGCCGAGTTTTTGCCACTCCGGAGAGAGGAAGCAGCATATGAGTACGGTAGAGAGCCAAACATAACTCACCACAAGGCACATGTCAATCCAAAATAGATAAGAGGAGAAGGAGAGATTTTTTTAAATAACCCACCTGTCACCACACAACTCTCTTTCCCAGACATTTCAAACTTCTCACTTGGGTGATAGCTGAAGAGGTTATAACACCAAGAAGAGCATTCAACATGATGCAAATAAGATGTAATTCTAGCAATGAAAACGCTCTATTCTGGGCTGAATTGTGACTTCCAGACAAAGGAAGATGACTTGTATATGGGGGGCCTTGGTGCTAGCTACAAGAGCCCACAGGATAGGCTAGGACTGTGAGTAAGAAGCCCCGAGAACACAATAAAGTAAGCATTGATTTACCCAGGCCTCCTCCACAACTCTCCCTCAGCTGAACACTCACTCAACTGCCTACAGCGGAGATGGGCAGGCAGGCAATTTACTCCACAGTGTGGGATCAGGGTTGCTCTGTTCTGTTCTGCTGTTATTCAAGCCAAAACACTGCAAAAGTTCAAAGCATGGTGTTTTTTGTGTGCATTTATGTATATTACAGTCCTTGTCAGCATGTAGAGAATGCATTATTTTTGTATTCTAGTCATGGGTTAACAATAGAAGTACCATGTTGTAACGATCACAGTGACAAGATTACATTTACTTTTACATTTAGTCAAAATATTGTAAAATGGTTTTCTTTGCATTATTTGTAACTTATTTTGTACATAATGTTTCTGCAACCGTATCTTATGGCAAAAAAGAGCTTCTGGACATCAGGACAGCGATCACTCACCTCGGATTAGACAAATCATTTTTGTTCAACAAGCAGGACGCCCAGTACGTACTTCAAACACCCGACAAGGCCAACATCCCCGTCATTGGCAAGAGAAAGAGACGCAGGTACAGATGTCATTTAGCGGGGTGCCTCGTAAGGATACGCAGAAGGCGACTGGGAAAGCTGCCGTTACCGTCAATATTACTTGCCAACGTGCAATCATTGGACAATAAATTAGACGAGTTACGATCACGAATATCATACCAATGTGACATCAGAAACTGTAACATCTTATGTTTCACGGAATCGTGGCTGAATGATGACAAGGATATTCAGCTAGCCGGATATACACTGCACCAGCTAGATAGAACAGCACACTCCGGTAAGACAAGGGGTGGTGGTCTTTGCATATTTGTAAAGATCAGCTGGTGCATGAAATCTAAGTCTAAGTCTCTGGATTTTGCTCACCTGAAGTAGAGTATCTTATGATAAGGTGTAGACCCCACTATGTGCCAAGAGAGTTTTCATCCATACCTTTCGTGGCTGTTTATTTATCACCAGTCAGCCACTGCACTCAGCCAGCTGTATAAGGAAATAAGCAAACAAGAAACCGCACACCGAGAGGCGGCGCTCCTAGTGGCTGGGTACTTTAATGCAAGGAAACTTTAATCAGTTCTACCTAATTTCTATCAACATGTTAAATGCGCTCACCTATACTCCACTCAGAGAGGCATAGAAAGCTCTCGCTCGCCCTCCATTTGGTAAATCTGACCACAATTCTATCCTCCCGATTCCTGCTTACAAGCAAATATTAAAACAGGAAGCACCAGAAACTCGGTCTATAAAATAGTGGTCAGATGAAGCAGATGCTAAACTGCAAGACTGTTTGCTAGCACAGACTGGAACATGTTCCGGGATTCTTCCGGTGGCTTTAAAGAGTACACCACATCAGTCACTGGCTTTATCAATAAGTGCATCGAGGACGTCGTCCCCACAGTGACTGAACGTACATACCCCGACCAGAAGCCATGGATTACAGGCAACATTCGCACAGAGCTAAGGGGTAGAGCTGTCAATTTCAAGGTGCGGGACTCTAACCCGGAACCTAATAAGAAATCCTGCCATGCCATCAGACAAACCATCAAACAGGCAAAGCGCCAATACAGGGCTAAGATTGAATCGTACTACACCGGCTCCGACGCTCGTCTTATGTGGCAGGGCTTGCAAACTATTACAGACTACAAAGGGAAGCACAGCCGCGAGCTGCACAGTGACACAAGCCTACCTGACGAGCTAAATCACTTCTATGCTCGCTTCGAGTCAAGCAACACTGAGGCATGCATGAGAGCATCAGCCGTTCCGGACGACTGTGTGATCACGTTCTCCGCAGGCGAGTGAGTAAGACCTTTAAACAGGTCAACATTTACAAGGCCGCAGGGCCAGACAGATTACCAGGACGTGTTCTCCGGGCATGTGCTCACCAACTGGCAGGTGTCTTCACTGATATTTTCAACATCTCCCTGATTGAGTCTGTAATACCAACATGTTTTAAGCAGACCACCATAGTGCTTTGAAAGGCTGGTAATGGCTCACATTATCACCATTATCCTAGAAACCCTCGACCCACTCCAATTTACATACCACCGAAACTGATTCAGAGATGGTGCAATCTCTTTTGCACTCCACACCGCCCTTTCCCACCTGGACAAAAGGAACACCTATGTGAGAATGCTATTTATTGACTACAGCTCAGCGTTCAACACCATAGTACCCTCAAAGCTCATCACTAAGCTAAGGATCCTCAGACTAAACACCTCCCTCTGCAACTGGATCCTGGACTTCCTGACGGGCCACCCCCACGTGGTGAGGGTAGATAGCAACATATCCACCACGCTGAGCCTCAACACTGGAACCCCTCAGGGGTGTGTGCTCAGTCCCCTTCTGTACTCCCTGTTCACCCACGACTGCATGACCAGGCACAACTCCAACACCATCATAAAGTTTGCAGATGATACAACAGTGGTAGGCCTGATCACCGACAACAACGAGACAGCCTATAGGGAGGAGGTCAGAGACCTGGCCTGGTGGTACCAGAATAACAACCTATCCCTCAACATGATCAAGACAAAGGAGATGATTATGGATTACAGGAAAGCGAGGACCGAGCATGCCCCAATTCTCATCGACAGGGCTGTAGTGGAGCAGGTTGAGAGTTTCAAGTTCCTTGGTGTCCACATCACCAACAAACTAGAATGGTCCAAACACACCAAGACCGTTGTGGAGAGGGCACGACAAAGTTCTATTAGTTCTATTACCAGGCGGTGTCAGAGGAAAGCCTTAAAAATGGTCAAAGACCCCAGCCACCTCAATCATAGACTGTTCTCTCTACTACCGCATGGCAAGCGGTACCGGAGTGCCAAGTCTAGGACCAAAAGGTTTCTCAACAGTATTTACCCCTAAGCCATAAGACTCTTGAACAAGTAATCAAATAGCAACCCAGACTATTTCCATTGCCCCCCAACCCCTCTTTTACGCTGCTACTCTCTGTTTTTTCATATATGCATAGTCACTTGAACTATACATTCATGTACATACTACCTCAATTAGCCCGAATAACTGGTGCCCCCGCATATTGGCTACCTGGACTGTCTGCATTGTGTCACGCCACCCTCCACCCGCCACCCACCAACCCCTCTTTTACGCTACTGCTAATCTCTGTTTATCATATATGCATAGTCACTTTAACCATACTTACAGTACATGTACATACTTCCTCAATTAGCCCGAGTAACCGTTGCCTGTATATTGCCTCACTACTGTATATAGCCTCGCTAGGTGTTATTTTTTCACTGTATTTTTACTGTTGTAATTTATGTATCTACTTATCTATTGTTCACCTAATACCTATACCTATTTTTTACTTGAACATCTCACTGTTGGTTAGGGCCTGTATGTAATAATTTCACATTCAGCGCACGTGACAAATACACTTTGATTTGTAATATGCTATTGAAAGGGGATTTTGAGTGAAATCTGAGTGGAAAGTGCAATGGATGCCTAATTATACAATAAGCTTCAATTTCTCATAGGGATCTGCAGGAGGATGGAGGGGTTTCTGAGTTCAGAGTCAGTGGGTTCAGAGTCAGTGAGTCCAGTCAGTCCAACCCCACTCATCCACCTCTCCTCCCTCCCCTCAGATATCCGCGGCCTACAGGGTTTCCTGGACCAGACGTCTCGGCAGGGGCTGGACGTATCTCTACAGAGAGTGGACAGGAACATCAGTAAGGTCTTCTCGAACCTCTTCAACACCATGAGGACAGAGGAGCTCAACCGCTACAGGGACACACTGAGACGGGCCATCCTACTGCTCAGCCCCCGAGGAGCTCAGGTCTTCATCCAACAGGTACGTGGCAGCATTAAGGCCTAGATATAGCCACACACATATGCTCGTGGGTCCACACACACACACACACACACACACACACACACACACACACACACACACACACACACACACACACACACACACACACACACACACACACACACACACACACACACACACACACACACACACACACACACACACACACACACACACACACACACACACACACACACACACGCGCAGGTATGTCTGAGCACACCAACACACATGTAGTTTACCTGCTCTGTGCGTACAAACAGAAACCAGAAAAACACATACACACATAGCCATACACCAACTTGCCCACACACACAGTACTTGTAAGACAATTAGTATTGACCTCCATGACACACTGTCAGTCAATTAATCAATCACATTTATTTTTTAAAGCCCTTTTTACAACAGAGGTTTTCACAGAGTGCTGTACAGACACCCAGCCTAAAAACCCGAAAGAGCAAGCATATTGCAGCTGCAGAAGCACAGCAGCTAGGAAAAACTCCCTAAACAAGCAGGAGCCTAGGAAGAAATGTAGAGAGGAACCAGACTCTGTTAGGTGGCCAGTCCTCTTCTGGCTGTGCTGGGTAGAGATTATAGGAGGACATGGCCTCTTGTTCTTCAAGACGATTGTGATCATATTGGTATTCCCCCACTGGACCAGGCCACCATATGGCATGGGGGCATTGCCTATCATTAGATAGTACGCATGACTCCTTATAGCTCAGTCTGTCACGTGTCCCGGAGATGTGTCCTGGGATTCAGGCTCAGCACCGCAGAGCAGAGCAGATGGCCTGTCCACGGCTAACAGACAGAGTGGAGACGGAACACGGTTCTCATGCATATGGATGTGTCAGTTCTCCAAGCCTCAGCCAAGGCAGGCTGTATTTTTAGAAGTCTTCATTTTAGCAGCCAATCAGAGGGGAAGGAGTAACCGTGGCACCTCTCTCTGACTCGGCAGCTGCATCGAACTGGGCGCTGGATGGCAGCTAGTTGCTTTAATGCCTCATCGTACTCCGACTCCCAACGCTACTCTGCCTCTACCGAGAAATGTTTGTGAATAATTTAATTAGCTGTACTGCTCTTTGAAACAGACACGTTGTTCCTCGATCATACAGCAAAATAACACTGTCTGTCTGTCCGTCCGTCCGTCTGTCTGGACAGAGTCTGCTGTACTTACATCTGTTCTGTCCAGCCTCCAGACAGATAGACAGACATACAGACTGTCTGTCTTTAAGTTGGTGTGTTCTTTTGGTTAAAGGGGAGAATTAGACTCCTTGGTTAATGATGAGTGTTAAATGGCTTTACAATGGGTTGACAAGTGACTTTCCCATCAACTTGACGGGTTAAGGCCTCTTGATCCTCTCTGATTCCCAAGTTGTCTAGACCTGGCTGTAGTTAGCAGCTCTGTCAACCAGGTGTGTTATTTGGAATTCTTCTTCTTCCTTCTCCTGTGACTTCATGGCATGCTGTTATGCTTGCTTTATGGCCTTTAACCCCTTACAGTGAAGCAGGAGCCATGGAGAACCCTGAGCCAGGGCAACACAAAAATGGAACTGAACTCCCATCCCCTGCTGTTGTGCCCTTGAGCAAGGCTATTTTATTCTAAGTGCATATGTTGTGTTCCTATTCAGCCAGTGCATAGGTAGTTCATATGTATAGCCGGGGTGCTGGTGGGCAAGATGCAGTCTTTATGCCGTTTGAGAAATGAAATGACGCAGACACCTGTCTTGTTTTGACATGTGAGCACTAGGGCTGTTGCAGTGAACATATTACAGCCACACCGGTGGTTACGAGTCATGAGAGCAGTCAAATTCCACATGACCGTTTAGTCACGTAATTAGGTTCTCCAAGCTCTGATTCTGCTGCTGATCATTAGTAGCCTATCAAACTTGCTAACTGACAGAGACTCTGCACTCTATTGTCCCTCTAATCACTCTGACATCAATGCAAATGTATTCGAAAATCCAATCAAACACTTCATGAGAGCCCATGAGCTCATGTTGCGCAACATTTCAATAGGCTATGCAATTGCAGGAGAGAACAGAGTGATGGCTTCTAATAAAAAGAGGAGGATCCTATCAGTTTTCTATAGAAATACTATATTTATTTCTCAACTTTCCTAATATTAAGCACATTTCTTATATTTACTACAAGAATAGAGCCTACCTGGCCGCCATTAAAATAAACCACGGGAAAAAGCATTCTTCGTTCGCTATTTAAGTGCATAAATTACATGTATTTTTTCCCCCATGCCCCTGTTTCGATACAGGGGCATGATAATGGTCCATTCTATATCAAAACTAATGTCACAAATATATTATGTAGCATCTGTAAAGACAGGGTTAAAATAAACATAATAAAAAGTATGTTTGAATGATACCGAGGGGCAGTGTTTTTACAATTAATGCCGGTTTGCCTGAGGCTGATGTTGTGCAGGTGTTTGTATACATGCATATACACACACTCTCATTCAAATAAACGCATACAAGAACACACACATACTGTACATGTAATAGTGCCAGACATTCACCCAAACAGTTGGCATTGCTGTTATGATTTTAGTTGTCCTTGATATCCTTTTTATGCCTTGTTATTTGCTGCTATTTGCTGTTATTTGCTGTCTTTAGTTCATTCTCCTGGTTGTTGGTGCATTGGGGGGTTCTTGGGGATGGGGAATGGAATTAATTGTATTTTTTTCTCGAATGGTTGAGGGACAGCTATTGGGGTACTGTGGGGGATCTTGGAGGGTTCTGGTTCATGTGTTTTAGTCTGGTGGGAGATCTGTTAACGAGCCCTTGAGCAGGGCATTGACCATGGATGCTTCTATGTGTCGCTATGAATGGGAGTCTGTTGGATGACTGGTGTGGTGTAGTTGTTGAGCGGCTTCACTGCAAGTATATTGTATGTTTCGGATATTCAATTAAAAACATTTAATTAAAAAAGACAAGATTAAATCAAGAATAATCTTATGGGTGAAAATATCATCCTATCCCTTGCAAATTACAGTTGAAGTCGGAAGTTTACATACACCTTAGCCAAAGACATTTCAACTCAGTTTTTCACAATTCCTGACATTTAATCCTCGTAAAAATTCTTCCCACAATAAATTGGGTGTATTATGGCCCATTTCTCCTGACAGAGCTTGTGCAGCAGAGTCAGGGACTATGGTGGTCTTCTTAAAACATGCTGGTATTACAGACTCGGATAGGGAGTGGTCGAAAATGTCAGTGAAGACACTTGCCAGTTGGTCAGCGCATGCACGCAGTACACATCCTGGTGATCCGTCTGGCTCAGCGGATTTGTGAATGTTGACCTTTTTAAAGGTCTTACTCACATCGGCTGTGGAGAGCGTGATCACACAGTCTTCCGGAACAGCTGGTGCTCTCATGTATGTTTCAGTATTATTTGCCTCGTTACGGTCGTAGAAGTAGTTTAGCTCATCTGGTAGGCTTGTGTCACTGGGCAGCTCTCGACTGTGCTTCCGTTTGTATTCTGTAATGGTTTGCAAGCCCTGCCACATCCGACGAGCATCAGAGCCAGTGTAGTACGATTCGATCTTAGTCCTGTATTGATGCTTTGCCTGTTTGATGGTTCGTCGGAGGGCATAGCGGGATTTCTTATAAGCTTCCGGGTGAGAGTCCCGCTCCTTGAAAGCGGCAGCTCTAGCCTTTAGCTCAGAGTGTATGCCTCCTGTAATCCATGTATTCTGGTTGGGGTATGTACGTTCAGTCACTGTGGGGACGACGTCCTCAATGCACTTATTGATGAAGCCAATGACTGATGTGGTGTACTCCTCAATGCCATCGGAACATATTCCAATCTGTGCTAGCAAAACATTCCTGTAGCTTAGCATCTGCTTTCTCAGACCACTTTTTTTTATTGATCGAGTCACTGGTGCTTCCTGCTTTAAGTTTAGCTTGTAAGCAGGAATCAAGAGGATAGAATTATGGTCAGATTTGCCAAATGGAGGGCGAGGGAGAGCTTTGTATGTGTCTCTGTGTCTGAGTATAGGTGGTCCAGAGTTTTTATTCCTCTGGTTGCACATTTAACATGCTGATAGAAATTTGGTAAAATAGATTTAAGTTTCCATGCATTAAAGTCCCTACTAGGAGCACCGCCTCTGGGTGAGCGTTTTCCTGTTTGCTTATGGCGGAATACAGCTCATTCAATGCTGTCTTAGTGCCAGCCTCTGACTGTGGTGGTATGTAAACAGCTACAAAGTATACAGATGATAACTCTCTCGATAGGTAGTGTGGTCTACAGCTTATCATGAGATACTCTACCTCAGACGAGCAATAGCTCGAGACTTCCTTAGATATTGTACACCAGCTGTTGTTTACAAAAAATACATATACCGCTCCCCCTTGTCTTACCAGGTGCCGCTGTTCTATCCTGCCGGTACATCGCATAACCAGCCAGCTGAATGTTGATGTTGTTGACGTTCAGGCACGTTACAGTTTTTAATGTTCCGTTGGTAGTTTAATTTTCAGCGTATCTCATTGATTTTATTGTCCACAAATGTGGCTAGTAGAATGGATGGAAGTGGGGGTTTATTTGATCGCCTATGAATTCTCAGAAGGCTCGGGGGCCTGTTCCCGGGGAATAAGTGTATCCTTCGCGTCTGACTCGTCAGAGTCGTGTAAGGAAAAAGAGGACTCTGCTATTCCATGGTGAGTAATCGCAGTCCAGATGTCTAGAAGTTATTTTCATAAGAAAAGGTTAGCGGCAACATTATGTACAAAATAAGTACAAAATAAGTTACAAACACACATAAACTAACAAAAAACACAATCGGCCGGGGGCACCTAAAACATCTGCCATTGTCACGTTCTGACCCTAGTTCTTGTGTTATTTGTTTGTTTTAGTTGGTCAGGACGTGAGTTGGGTGGGCATTCTATGTTTTGTGTTTCTAGGTTGGTTTTCTGTGTTCGGCCTAGTATGGTTCTCAGTCAGAGGCAGGTGTTGTTAGTTGTCTCTGATTGAGAATCATACTTAGGGAGCCTGGGTTTCACTGTTGTTTTGTGGGTGATTGTTTCCGTGTCTGTGTTTGTTCGCCACGCGGTACTGTTTCGGTTTTGGAGGAAAGGAAAAGGAGGAAAACCTTTACAGCCATCCTCTCCGGCTCCATCTTATGGAGGACAACTCAGAGTATGCTCTTCTTTTCTTCATATCATGCTTCTTTAGACCTGTCTAAAATAAATAATGGATTTACTGTGAAGGTGGAGGCCATATTGCATGGATTTATAAGACTTTTAAATATGGCTTGTAGGCTCTGTGCGGAAGCCAGGAGATGCTAAATGTTTTTATGTTAATTAATACCGTGAGACCGACAGTTATTTGCTTGACAATCACCGGCTGACACAATTTTGTGACAGTCACAGACCTAGTGAGCATTTTTCCTTGGTGAGCTTTGGAACAAAACTCAAGGTCTTTCGTAAAGAGACCTTCCAGCGTTTCTTTACACAATCCCACGCCGCCGCCATTGGGCAGTCGGATGTTTAGTTTGAGGACAAGAAACACCCTGACGGCCTGGTCCTGATCCCGCAGTAGCTCCGTATGAGAATCAGTGGTCGAGCATCGAAGGAGAGTAGAAACACATATTTATAACACAGTAACACATACACACACACTTAACTCTCCCTCTCTACACACACGCGCACACACACACACACACACACACACACACACACACACACACACACACACACACACACACACACACACACACACACACACACACACACACACACACACACACACACACACACACACACACACACACACACACTATCTCTATGATGAGATTTCCTGTTTGTAATTCATATGTTGCACCGTGTTACGCTAATGCAAGGAAAATCTTTGACATTTTATCTCATTTTGATTGAGGACGGCACGCGGAACGTTATGTTTGATTTAGAGGTTGTATCCCACAAATAATAATGGAAATGATCAAGCATTTGGTCGTCACCCAGTAAGCAAGCATAAAGAATGGGTTGGCGTTCAGTGCTACTGAGAGTAAATCTATGCATAGACGTGGCGGGGTGGTGAACCACTGTGTACAGGAATAGCCAGGCTTTGATGATTGATTCTGTTTTCCATGTCTGGGTTCTTTTGTTCCCTCCCGTGACTACGGCAGATGAGCACTCACCGACAGGCTAGGGTAAGATGACATGGCTTACACACCATGTTCATTAGTAAAAGCACAAGGTGAATAGCCCCTTTATGAAAATGTATTGAGATGTGACAAGAAAGTGTTTTCAAGCGTAAATGCTCATCGCATATCCACTTGTGATTCAATAAACTATGATTCCAGAATACAATCCGTGATAGCTGCTGTGAAATATAATGATGCTTCACTCTGATGATCCCCTACCCAAACACTCCACACTCATGCTTAGTAGCCATTTTGTAAGCAATCCATAGCCTAAGCTGCAGGACACAGGGAGTGAATGCACTTATGAGAGCAGTGTCTCACACAGCCTACCTCGCTGAGTCTCTTATTAAATCTAGAGTGGCTGGGAGGAGAGTTGTGTCGTAAATCTATCTGTCTGATCTCTCTTTTCTTTCTTCCTTTTTGAGAGAGGGAGAGAGCGAGAGAGGGGTGGCAAGACAGAGATGCGGGAGAATGGGGGAGAGAGAGAGAGAGGGAGAGTGGGGAGAGAGAGAGAAAGAGAGAGGGAGAATGAGAGAGGGGGGAGAAAGAGAGAGATTGCAAGAGAGAGAATATGAGAGAAAGAGGTTCAGTATGAGACAGACAGAAAGAGGGGGGAGAGACAGAGACAGAGACAGAGAGAGGGGGAGAGAGATACCAACATACAGCCTTTAGTGTGGTGCGCTGTGGTGCCGTCAATTCCCACTGTCATTCTCTAATGGTAGAAAACAGGTTGGCTCGGGCGGCTTGGATTACCGTGGTGCTGGTTGGATGAGAGAAATCATTTGTGCCGCTCCTTTATCTCCTGTGCCTTTGCTGTCCCTTTTGTGAGCGGTAAACGCGGTGACTAAACGCAGAGCGTCTGTTAGAGGCTCAGCGAGCACCCACACACTAGCCCCCGCAGGCTGCTCTGCTCCTTCACGCACACACACACACACACACACACACACACACACACACACACACACACACACACACACACACACACACACACACACACACACACACACACACACACACACACACACACACACACACACACACACACACACACACACACACACACACACACACACACACACACACACACACACACACACACACACACACACACACACACACACAGGCTTCCAGTTCTAACACTCAGTGGAGAGTCTTCAACAGCAGTGTTGAAGAGAATCACCAGCTACACTACTGTGTAAGGCCCATCAGCTACAGTTTCAGCATTCACTACCCACTTTTCTTCTTGTTTTCTCTTTCTTTCCCACTCCTGAGGAGAGGACGTACACTTTGTACCTTGTTTACTTGCTTTAACAATGATGAAAAGGACTAAGTGACTTTAATCGTTTGGCACTGCAATATGAATGGTTTCTGTTTGCCAGCTGCTGGATGTGGTAGCTAGTGGATGCTGTTTTGGCATCTTTGATGTGGGAGTGTGTTATCTGTTCAGACACAGTGGAATCCCAAATAGAACTACAGCTGAATAATAGATGGTCATAGAATAATGTTCTGGGGTGTTACGAGCTCGGTGTGTTCTCCTGTACAGAGTCATATAGAACTTGCATTACAAGCATTCATCTCGCATTGCATCACTTTTCCTCAAGTCAAGGCAACGGTACATGGCAATCCGCATCTGTGTGTAGGTCTTCAACAGAGACATCCAAGATTGTTTGAGAGGCGTTATATCCTTTGAGCTGGCAAGAATATGGCTTACACAATTTACTGGTTGCAGAGAAACTCATTCGCCAGTCTCTCTGCAGAACTGTTACACAGCTACTGTTTAAGGGCTCAAGTTGATGATAGATGGATTGACTGATGGAAAGATTGATGCAAAGAGATTTATGGAACATTTTGGAAAATGTATGGGAGATTGATGGAAAGACTGACGGAAAGATCAATGGAAAGATTGATGGACAGATCAATTGAAGGGTGGATAGAAGTACAGATGCTCAGCTCACCACAACGCTGCTGCTACCGGTCTTACCAAGGCCCCAGATTGTGAAGTGACACCCCTTCTAATCTGTTCCCAACAGCACTGTTCCCTGGTGGGGCTGTGCCAGACCCCATCCAGTCAGTCAGGGTGTGAGTCCCTATCCATGTGTAGTACACTACCTTTGAGCAGCCTTTGGCAGCCCTCTTCCTATGGGGAAGAGGGTGCCATTTGGGACTCAGTCAGGGTGTTCCATCAATCCTCATTCTGCCAGCCTTGCCCATGTTTTTTCTGCCCGCCGAGGAGAGAGGGAGGCTGGGCCGGGACTGTCGTGGCTAGGGGAAGACAGATTGAGTGGCATCGTCCATCAGGCAGCCCAGGAGATGATTGATGACACGTGTTGGACAATCTTCCACCTCCTGTGGAGAGGGTGTGTGTGTGTGTGGGTGAGGAAGGGGGGGGTGAAAGGTTGTGTGTGTGTATGTGTGTGTGTGGGTGAGGAAGGGGGTGGAAGGTTGTGTGTGTGTGTGTGTGTGTGTGTGTGTGTGTGTGTGTGTGTGTGTGTGTGTGTGTGTGTGTGTGTGTGTGTGTGTGTGTGTGTGTGTGTGTGTGTGTGTGTGTGTGTGTGTGTGTGTGTGTGTGTGTGTGTGTGTGGGTGAGGAATGGGGGAGGGGGGTGGAGGGTTGTGTGTGTATGTTTTCACAGTGAATGACAGGACGGCAGGTTTCTTATTAGCCAACCCACCAGCAGGAGGAGAGAGAACAGGGGTTGGTATGAGAGAGATGTAGCTGTGACTCAAACACACACACACACACACCTAACACTCACACACACCTAACAATCACACACATACACACATATACACATACACACATACACACATACACACACACACACACACACACACACACACACACACACACACACACACACACACACACACACACACACACACACACACACACACACACACACACACACACACACACACACACACACACACACACACACACACACACACACATCAAACAACACAAACACATTTGCCTTCAGTATTTTTGTTTGTAAGGTTCAATCTTTTTGTCAAGGGAGTTCATTAATTCTGGTTAGACTTCATGTCGGGCTCGCAGCTGGAGTTGGATGATAAAAAAGCATTTTCAAGCCAATTGCATCTCAAATTCGTCTTATGCAACTTTGCATTTGGTTGAATCCTGATACCTTGGCCTACGTGTAATAGACCCAAAGTCCCCAATGGGATTAAAGCTGGGAAGTTAGTTTCCCAAAATAATGATACAACTCCATGATTGACATTTCATTTTTGGTTTGTCAAAAAGGTTGAGTCATTTGTCAGTCTTGAACAACACAGTGACTAAAGCAGCCCTGTATTCCATTAACCTTGAACATCCACCACAATAGGCCTCTAATGTCCTGCTATCAGACAATAGGTTATCCGGGGGAGACATTTGGAGAAGAGATCAAATTATTGCATTTCAAGTACCATGAACATCTATCACCCACATGCAATTATGCTCTTTCTGGAATAAAGAGTTTACAGTCGTGCCCAATTGAATGTACACTGAATGCACGCATTTAGCTGTCCATAGTGTCAAAACCGTTTCCCGTGGATGTTGACTCCAATGCTTTCCACCGTTGTGTCAAGTTGGCTGGATGTCCTTTTGGGTGGTGGACCATTCTTGAAACACAAGTGAAACTGTTGAGCGTGAAAAACCCAGCAGCGTTGCAGTTCTTGACACATACACATTCGTTAGGAATGTACTGAAGTCAAGGTAAAACGTTGTGAAGTTGAGAATGCCTGGAGTGGGCAAAGCTGTCATCAAGGCAAGAGGGTGGCTACTTTGAAGAAGCTCTATATTTTCATTCGTTTAACACATTCGATTCCATGTGTGTTATTTCATAGATTTGATGTCTTCACTATTATTCTACAATGTAGAAAATAGTACAAATAAAGACAAACCCTTGAATGAGTAGCTGTTGACCGGTAGTGTGAATAGTGAAGTAATGTACAGATACCACAAACAACTACTTAAGTAGTTCAGTTCTACTCAAGTACTTTACACCACAGTTTATGTCTTTCCCGTTCACCCACTGAATGGCACACATACACACAATTCATGTCTCAATTGTCTCAAGGCTCAAGAAGCCTTCTTTATTAACCTGTCTCCTCCCCTACATCGACATTGATTGAAGTGGATTTAACAGGTGACATCAACAAGGGATCATAGATTTCTCCTGGACTCACCTGGTCAGTCTATGTCAAGGAAAGAGCTGTTCCTAAGGTTTTGTACACGAGGTGTATATTGATTTAGGTTTGCACTATCTTGCCAAGATGTCGTGACGCTAATGGAGATACTTGTTTCATTGCTGTTGTACATATGTTGGATCTTAATTTGAGCCAACTTGCTACAGCAGGAAAATAATCCTGCAACAACAGGAAATGTGAATTATTAATCCAGTTATAAAAGTTAGAAGCCTTTTTCTCTCTCTCTCTCTCTCTCTCTCTCTCTCTCTCTCTCTCTCTCTCTCTCTCTCTCTCTCTCTCTCTCTCTCTCTCTCTCTCTCTCTCTCTCTCTCTCTCTCTCTCTCTCTCTCTCTCTCTCTCAATTCAATTCCATTTGAGGACTTTATTGGCATGATAAACATATGTTTACATTGCCAAAGCAAGTGAAATAGATAATAAACAAAAGTGAAATAAACCATAAAGAATTTACTCTCAGTGCCTCCGTCGCTGTCTCTACTCTCTCTCTCTCTCTCTCTCTCTCTCTCTCTCTCTCTCTCTCTCTCTCTCTCTCTCTCTCTCTCTCTCTCTCTCTCTCTCTCTCTCAGTCTCTCTCGCTCTCGGTCTCTCTCTCTCTCCCCTTCCCTCTCTCTTTCTCTGTCTCTCTCTTTCTTCCTTCCTTCCTTTCTCTCTCTCTCTCTCTCTCTCTCTCTCTCTCTCTCTCTCTCTCTCTCTCTCTCTCTCTCTCTCTCTCTCTCTCTCTCTCTCTCTCTCCCTTTTCCCTCACATATTACCTGCCTCATTAGTTGTGCTGTCTTACTGTGGCAGCAAGGACTTATTTGATGGGAGACAAATCCCGGTGATTAACAATGATTAAGACCAGCACGCATGAGACATGAAACTGTGAGTAACACCCTGCCTTTAGAGAACAATGTACTGTTACACAATGGGGATTGAGGGTATTGGATAAATCATTCTAGAGTTAATAGTGACACATTTCCTCTTAACATGTTGACATTTCCCATTTCAAATGCATGTTCTTACTAAACTGAGAGAGTAAAGCTGTTTGCTGTTACGCTATTCCCTTGTGTTGCTGTGCTAGATAGACTTTCATGTTGTGGAGGTACGAGGGCCTACTGAACTGTAGCTAGCTTGGCATTTCATTTTGTCAGCACTCAAGTTTTGGATTTGAGTTTTAAGCCTGGTGGCATCCTCCTCTGTGTTCAAGCCAGCTGCAGCAGTTATCGCGTATTCTGCCATCTTGCTTTTTATTAGACAGTTAAGTGAGTTGACAAGCACTCGTAGAGATGCAGAGATCGACACACAGCAAGGAACAGAAGATTCATACAGACTTGCCTTAAAACGAATGGAAACAGAGACTGTGTGTGTGTGTGTGTGTGTGTGTGTGTGTGTGTGTGTGTGTGTGTGTGTGTGTGTGTGTGTGTGTGTGTGTGTGTGTGTGTGTGTGTGTGTGTGTGTGTGTGTGTGTGTGTGTGTGTGTGTGTGTGTGTGTGTGTGTGTGTGCGTGCGTGCGTGCGTGCGTGCGTGCGTGCGTGCCTTGGCATGCCCATGCATGGTGTTTGTGATGTAGGGACAATGACTAAGGTTTAAGATTCATCTTGTTAGGTCAGTGAGTGACATAGTGTAACAACAATGTATTTTATCAGTGGCTGCACAACAAATCACATATCTCCCCATGGTCCGGGCTTCTCCCATATCCCATAGGGCGACGCACATTTGGGCCAGTGTCGTCCGGGTTAGGGGAGGGTTTGGCCAAGGTAGGCCGTCATTATAAATAAGAATTTGTTCTTAACTGACTTGCCTAGTTAAATAAAGGTCAAATAAAAATACACACAAATAATCTCTGCCAAGGCAAATCACCTTACAGCACACAGAAGCTACAGTGTTCCGTGTACGTACGTGACTCCCACAACCTTTCAAATATCCACTATTTTCACTTGGAAAAGTAATTCAAGTGGTTTATTATCTCCCTTCCTGTTTAAATTCAACCTATAGAAATGGAGCAATAACTTGTCCTATCTGTTTGCCATTCAGCTCATTAAACCACTTCAGCTTTATCCTGCAGTGTACAAGCCATGAAGTAAATCACATTTGAGCTACAGTCAGCAGGGCTCATTAGAAGAATTGATAAGGACTGGCCTGGGACATGATCACCTTGTAAACAGAGCGGGATTAGATGACTCTGTCACGTTCTGACCTTAGTTCCTTTATTATGTCTTTGTGTTAGTTTGGTCAGGGCGTGAGTTGGGGTGGGTAGTCTACGTTCTTTTTTCTATGTTGTATTTCTGTGTTTGGCCTGGTATGGTTCTCAATCAGAGGCAGCTGTCGATCGTTGTCTCTGATTGAGAATCATACTTAGGTAGCCTGTTTTCCCCATTTTGGTTGTGGGTGATTATTTTCTGTGTCAATGTTTGCTCCATACGGGAGCCGTGTCGGTTTCCATTTATTATCTTATTCTTTGGTTTTCAAATCAAATCAAATCAAATCAAATGTTATTTGTCACATACACATGGTTAGCAGATGTTAATGTGAGAGTAGTGAAATGCTTGTGCTTCTAGTTCCGACAATGTAGTAATAACCAACAAGTAATCTAACTAACAATTCCAAAACTACTGTCTTATACACAGTGTAAGGGGATAAATAATATGCACATAAAGATATATGAATGAGTGATGGTACAGAGCAGCATAGGCAAGATACAGTAGATGGTATCGAGTACAGTATATACATATGAGATGAGTATGTAAACAAAGTTGCATAGTTAGTGGCTAGTGATACATGTATTACATAAGGATGCAGTAGATGATATAGAGTACAGTATATACGTATACATATGAGATGAATAATGTAGGGTATGTAAACATTATATTAGGTAGCATTGTTTAAAGTGGCTAGTGATATATTTTACATCATTTCCGATCAATTCCCATTATTAAAGTGGCTGGAGTTGAGTCAGTGTGTTGGCAGCAGCCACTCAATGTTTGTGGTGGCTGTTTAACAGTCTGATGGCCTTGAGATAGAAGCTGTTTTTCAGTCTCTCGGTCCCAGCTTTGATGCACCTTTACTGACCTCGCCTTCTGGATGATAGCGGGGTGAACAGGCAGTGGCTCGGGTGGTTGTTGTCCTTGATGATCTTTATGGCCTTCCTGTAACATCGGGTGGTGTAGGTGTCTTGGTGGGCAGGTAGTTTGCAGACCTCACTACCCTCTGGAGAGCTTTGTTTTCTGTGTTCAGTTATATTTTATTAAAATTATAGTATGGACACTTACCACGCTGCGCATTGGTCCGATCCTTCCTACTCCTCCTCAGAAGAGGAGGAAGAAAACCGTTAGACTCCTTAACCTTTTACTGCAGTGAGTTAGTTCGGGGTCACTCAGAGTGTTTCTTGGTAGTCATAAACAAATCTACTTTGAAACAAAAGTATACACCTCACACACATGTTTATGAGTTTAACAAAAAGAATACACCTGTACCATGGGGCGGCAGGGTAGCCTAGTGGTTAGAGCGTTGGACTAGTAACTGGAAGGTTGCGAGTTCAAACCCCCGAGCTGACAAGGTGCAAATCTGTCGTTCTGCCCCTGAACAGGCAGTTAACCCACTGTTCCCAGGCCGTCATTGAAAATAAGAATTTGTTCTTAACTGACTTGCCTGGTTAAATAAAGGTAAAATAAAATAAAATAAAAAAAGATTAACAATAATTGTATGCTTTCTGCCAACATCAGATATGTCTATGTCCTGGGAAATGTTCATGTTACTTACAACCTCATGCTAATCACATTAGCCTACGTTAGCTCAACCATCCCGTGGAAGGGACACCGATCCCGAAGAAGATTTATATAATGTTATCACCACCGTTTCACATGTGATGAGAATAACATGTTTTCACCACCGTTTCACATGTGATGAGAATAACATGTTTTCACCACCGTTTCACATGTGAGGAGAATAACATGTTTTCACCACCGTTTCACATGTGAGGAGAATAACATGTTTTCACCACCGTTTCACATGTGAGGAGAATAACATGTTTTCACCACCGTTTCCCATGTGAGGACAATAACATGTTTTCCCCACCGTTTCCCATGTGAGGACAATAACATGTTTTCCCCACCGTTTCACATGTGAGGAGAATAACATGTTTTCACCACCGTTTCCCATGTGAGGACAATAACATGTTTTCACCACCGTTTCACATTTGAGGAGAATAACATGTTTTCACCACCGTTTCCCATGTGAGGACAATAACATGTTTTCACCACCGTTTCACATTTGAGGAGAATAACATGTTTTCACCACCGTTTCACATGTGAGGAGAATAACATGTTTTCACCACCGTTTCACATGTGAGGAGAATAACATGTTTTCACCACCGTTTCCCATGTGAGGACAATAACATGTTTTCCCCACCGTTTCACATGTGAGGAGAATAACATGTTTTCACCACCGTTTCACATGTGAGGAGAATAACATGTTTTCACCACCGTTTCCCATGTGAGGACAATAACATGTTTTCACCACCGTTTCACATGTGAGGAGAATAACATGTTTTCACCACCGTGTCACATGTGAGGAGAATAACATGTTTTCACCACCGTGTCACATGTGAGGAGAATAACATGTTTTCACCACCGTTTCCCATGTGAGGACAATAACATGTTTTCACCACCGTTTCACATGTGAGGAGAATAACATGTTTTCACCACCGTGTCACATGTGAGGAGAATAACATGTTTTCACCACCGTTTCACATGTGAGGAGAATAACATGTTTTCACCACCGTTTCCCATGTGAGGACAATAACATGTTTTCACCACCGTTTCACATGTGAGGAGAATAACATGTTTTCACCACCGTGTCACATGTGAGGACAATAACATGTTTTCACCACCGTTTCCCATGTGAGAAGAATAACATGTTTTCACCTCACGTGAATTGCAGATGGAAATCTAATTTGCAGTTCCACATGTAAGAAACATTCACATGTGAAAATCGTATTTGCAGTTTTACATGTGAAAAACTTTTAAATGTTGTCTCACAGGTATAGTTTCATGGTATAACATATTGACATTTTGCATCACCATGTTGTCACATTTATTTCACATGAGATCATGTTTTCACAGCCCCTCTCTGGGCTGAGGCAGAGCAGAAGAGAGGAGGAGCACATCACCATTAAATCCCTATCATCTGTCTACTCCCAATGGGCCTGGAAGGGTAGCGAGGTGGAGCACCCGATAGCCACTCCCCCAGGACGAGATGGGGAGATGGGGTGTGACAGGGCCAGGACAGGGGGAGGAACGTTGGTTCACTGCCCATCATGGGAGAGTTTAATGCTAGGAGGGAGCTAGGATTGAGCTGGGAGGGGATGGGGCTTATTAGCAGCGGTAGAAAGTTGGGCAAATCCCAGGACTGACAGTCCTGACAGGGCTGTATTAATCACATAGGGTCACCCTGGAAGAGACGCAGGGGTTCCTCCAATCAACACTAATACAGAACCACTCCCTCTCCGCTGCTTCTTCCCTCCGCTTCTCGCTCCTCATCCTTATGGCCAGTACAGAGCCTTGGTAGGACTGAGTAAGTACTCCAACCATCCACCTCAAACCCAGTGTCTTAGGTGAGAAATGGGAACCAGCAATATCCACCCAGCTATGTGTGACTCACATAGCCCAAGTCATCACTCCCTCTGGGGAGGAGGGAAAAGCACCTTTCCCTGGGTCAATCTTGCCTGTTGCTGCCCCCTCCCCTTACCTACCACCACCAGTGTCCATCACTGACACCCTCCCCTCCTCCCCACTACCCACCCACCTACCACCACCAGTATCCATCACTGACAACCTCCCCTCCTCCCCCACTACCCACCCACCTACCACCACCAGTATCCATCACTGACACTTTCCCTTGCGGGAGAAAATGAGCTGGGCCAGGAATAATTATGCACGTCCGATAGCGTTTTCCTAGTGAAATTTTAAACACAGAGAAAACTCTCCCCCTACTGTGCATGAAAAAAAGATAGGAGGTTCCATTAGATCAGGACAGCTTGCTAATGGCCTTCCCTCACACTCTGATTACATCAATCTGAATGTCATTATCCAAGGAGGGCTCATTGTGTCCCGCTGGGGGCAATGACACGGGAAAACAGTGCGCAGGTTACCTCTAGGCTGTTCTCCGCAGTGTGTGTGTGTCCCTGTGAATAGCTGAGCTGTGCCTGACAAGAGATGGCCTCCATTTCCTGTGTTGCCGCACTTGCAAGGACAGCCTTGAGACAGGTGGTGTCACTGTTCAGAAGCTGGCTTTGTCTGGGGCCCCACACTTTGAAATGCTGAGAAAGACAAAAGAAAGTCTGTGAAAGAGGAAGTTTGGTTGGAACGAACGCCAAACAAGTGATCCAATGTCATCCTCTTAAATAGTCATTCAGATGACAGACAGAGACAGAGTTATACAGATGTTTGAGGTGGAGGAGAAGGTGGAGGATGATGATGAGGAGGTGGTGGATGTTGAGGAGGAGGATGATGGTGATGAGTAGGAGGTGGTGGACGAGGAGGAGGATTATGAGGATGAGTAGAAGGATGATGAAGAGGAAGAGGATGACATCGATGAGGAGGATTTTAAAGATGATGAATATGTAGAGGAGGAGGAAGAGGAGGAGGATGGCGATGAGGATGATGTTGAAGATTATGATGAAGAGGAGGATGGTGATGATGTTGAAGATGAAGATGATGATGAGGATGATGATGACATTGAAGATGAGGAGGAGGATGATGATGCTAATGATGATGATGCCAGAGACAATTGATTGGTAGTCATGTGGAAGTACTTTATGGGTAAAGCACACCAGCTATGGGACAGTGGTTTGCTGAGTAAGCACGACAGACTTCATGAAGCACAGTTCTCAGTATCACCTCAGCTTATCTCAGTTTACCCCTGACTGGGGCTCTGGAGCCACACAAAGACCATACATACAGGTGTCTATAACTGCTGGAGAGACCACACGCAGGACCCCCTCTGTCCCCTCTGTCACCCAGGATCGGAGTCTGCTAGCTGGGTGTGAGGGTGGCTGTTTGGCCCCTATGGCATGGTGGATGTGTATAGGGACCATAGTGTGACTGCCAAGGTGTGGGTTAAGAGACATGCAGGGCAGGCAGTGCTGTAGGCCAGCTGTGTTATGAGGAATGTGTTTTTTGCTGTATGGAGAGTTTATCTAGCTGTCTGTCTGCTCTTATCAGGCCCCTGTCCCGAGGGCCCCTCAGCTGGCCCTCTTCTCCTCTACCTCATTATGGAGCTTCTTTGTTTCTTTATTCCACTGTCTTCTCTGGGAAAATCACAGCTGCCAATTGATCATCTATCTCTGTCTGGAGCCTCATCTTCCCCGTTTCCACTGTCACTCACCCCTTGTTCTCTCTCTCTCTCTCTGTCTCTCGCTCTGGCACTTTCTTCCCCTCTCTCACTGTCTCGCTTCCTTGCTCCTTGCTCTTCAGTGTGACAGGTCCCAGCCTGTAGCAGGCCTTCAGTGTGACAGGTCCCAGCCTGTAGCAGGCCTTCATTGTGACAGGTCCCAGCCTGTAGCAGGCCTTCAGTGTGACAGGTCCCAGCCTGTAGCAGGCATTCAGTGTGACAGGTCCCGGCCTGTAGCAGGCCTTCAGTGTGACAGGTCCCGGCCTGTAGCAGGCCTTCAGTGTGACTGGTCCCGGCCTGTAGCAGGCCGTCAGTGTGACAGGTCCCGGCCTGTAGCAGGCCTTCAGTGTGACAGGTCCCGGCCTGTAGCAGGCCGTCAGTGTGACAGGTCCCGGCCTGTAGCAGGCCTTCAGTGTGACTGGTCCCAGCCTGTAGCAGGCCGTCAGTGTGACAGGTCCCAGCCTGTAGCAGGCCGTCAGTGTGACAGGTCCCAGCCTGTAGCAGGCCTTCAGTGTGACAGGTCCCGGCCTGTAGCAGGCCTTCAGTGTGACAGATCCCGGCCTGTAGCAGGCCTTCAGTGTGACAGGTCCCAGCCTGTAGCAGGCCGTCAGTGTGACAGGTCCCAGCCTGTAGCAGGCCGTCAGTGTGACAGGTCCCGGCCTGTAGCAGGCCTTCAGTGTGACAGGTCCCGGCCTGTAGCAGGCCTTCAGTGTGACTGGTCCCGGCCTGTAGCAGGCCGTCAGTGTGACTGGTCCCGGCCTGTAGCAGGCCATCATTGTGACAGGTCCCAGCCTGTAGCAGGCCGTCAGTGTGACAGGTCCCGGCCTGTAGCAGGCCTTCAGTGTGACAGGTCCCGGCCTGTAGCAGGCCTTCAGTGTGACTGGTCCCGGCCTGTAGCAGGCCTTCAGTGTGACTGGTCCCGGCCTGTAGCAGGCCTTCAGTGTGACAGGTCCCGGCCTGTAGCAGGCCTTCAGTGTGACTGGTCCCGGCCTGTAGCAGGCCGTCAGTGTGACTGGTCCCGGCCTGTAGCAGGCCATCATTGTGACAAGTAAAATCAAATCGAAGTTTATTTGTCATATGCGCCGAATATAGCAGGTATAGATAGACCTTACAGTGAAATGCTTATTTACAGGCTCTAACCAATAGTGCAAAAAAAGGTATTAAGTGAACAATGGGTAAGTAAAGAAATAAATACAACAGTAAAAAGATAGTGAAAAATAACAGTAGCGAAGCTTTATACGGTAGCGAGTCTGTAAAAGTAGCGAGGCTACAGACAGACACCGGTTAGTCAGGCTGATTGAGGTAGTATGTACATGTAGATATGGTTCAAGTGACTATGCATATATGATGAACAGAGAGTAGCAGTAGTGTAAAGAGGGGTTGGCGGGTGGTGGGTGGCGGGACACAATGCAGTTTGCCCGGTTAGCCAATGTGCAGGAGCACTGGTTGTTCGGGCCAATTGAGGTAGTATGTACATGAATGTATAGATAAAGTGACTATGCATATATGATAAACAGAGAGTAGCAGCAGTGTACAAAGAGGGGCTGGGGGGAGGGGTTGGGGGGGCACACAATGCAAATAGTCTGGGTAGCCATTTGATTACCTGTTCAGGAGTCTTATGGCTTGGGGGTAAAAACTGTTGAGAAGCCTTTTTGTCCTAGACTTTGCACTCCGGTACCACTTGCCATGCGGTAGTAGAGAGAACAGTCTATGACTGGGGCGGCCTGGTGTAGAGGTCCTGGATGGCAGGCAGCTTAGCCCCAGTGATGTACTGGGCCGTACGCACTACCCTCTGTAGTGCCTTGCGGTCAGAGGCCGAGCAATTGCCGTATCAGGCAGTGATGCAACCATGCTCTCGATGTTGCAGCTGTAGAACCTTTTGAGGATCTCAGGACCCATGCCAATTCTTTTTAGTTTCCTGAGGGGGAATAGGCTTTGTCGTGCCCTCTTCCCGACTGTCTTGGTGTGTTTGGACCATTCTAGTTTGTTGTTGATGTGGACACCAATGCCTGTAGCAGATCATCAGTGTGACAGGACCCGGCCAGTAGCATGGCTTCAGTGTGACAGGTCCTGGCCTGTAGCAGGTCTTCAGTGTGACAGGTCCCGGCCTGTAGCAGAACGGAGCAGGACAGAGTGATAGAGCACTGCAAGGCTCTTCATGTGCATTTGCAATTCTCTCCACGGCCAAGACAGTCTGTCACAGTCTCAATGTATCAAGTGGCTGAAGGAGCATCTGCTCGCTGACATCTGTGCGACTGGCGTGTTGTGTGCTCATGAAAACGGATTGTGACTTTAATAACTTTCAACAAAATCTGAGAGAGCTATTGCTGAATGCTGAGCACACATTTTACCTTTGTATTATATTAGAGACAGTGAAAAGCTGCATATCAGGGCAGAAGTGGATGGAGGGGAAAGTCCTGGAAACTCAGTGATTTGCATCAGGGGATAATGGAAGGAAGGAAACCTAACATTTCTGTATTGATTTGAGGCAAACATATTTCACTGGTGGAAGAGAAAGAGTCTCTTGATTCAAATGTTGGTATTTAAGAGTAAAAAGGTTGCTGTTGACAGGTTCTTGAGGAAATTGATTGTATGAAGCGTTTGCCGCCGAAAGCATGCAAGACGTATCGGCGTAAATAAATTGCCCTTTTAAAAGCCAATCTCTCCAGATAAAACCCGGTTCGCTTGAAAGACCCGTCTCTCTTTCCTCAGGGAATAACGTTTACATGAGATGATTGTGTTTATGCAGAGAAGGGAGACGTTATTTGTTCTTGACTCATATTGTTCTACCTCGTACCCTTTTCTCTCTCTGAAGATTCTTATCATAGAAATTCATCTCTGTGTGAATTTGGACTCATGGAACTATTTATTTTGACTGTTACTTTTTTGCTCTCGGGTATTAATGGACTCTGAAGATAAAACGCTGGTACAATGTGTCAAGGGTTACAGCTGATTTAGCACATTGGCTGACTACAGGCCATGGAAGTTTACACTCTGTGAACATTTGCTCACTACTGGCACCTGCAGGCCGTACAGTGGTACTGCGTGTGTGGAGTGGCCACCAGGAGAACTCTACAGAGAGAGAGAGAAGGGAAAGAGAAAGAGGAGATAAAAGGGAGAGAAAGGGAGAGGGATGGAAGTGAGGGAGAGAGAGAGAGAAAGAGGAAGGAAGAGAGGGAGAGAAAGGGGGAGGGATGAGAGCGAGAGAAAGGGGGAGGGAAGAGAGATGAGGGAGAGATGAGGGAAGAAGGATGAGAGGAGACAGACACGGTGCCTTCATCTCTGTCTCTCTCTCTCTCTCTCTCTCTCTCTCTCTCTCTCTCTCTCTCTCTCTCTCTCTCTCTCTCTCTCTCTCTCTCTCTCTCTCTCTCTCTCTCTCTCTCTCTCTCAAGGTCACCCCCTCACAGTGCTGTTATGTGTAAATCAGTCCCTATTGTTAGCAGACACTTCATCAGGATTTATATATGTTCCATCCACTAAGCATGTCAGTCCTAATGGAGAGGGCTGCCCTCAGTGTGTGTGTGTGTGTGTGTGTGTGTGTGTGTGTGTGTGTGTGTGTGTGTGTGTGTGTGTGTGTGTGTGTGTGTGTGTGTGTGTGTGTGTGTGTGTGTGTGTGTGTGTGTGTGTGTGTGTGTGTGTGTGTGTGTGTGTGTGTGTGTGTGTGTGTGCGTGCGTGTCTGACGTTCACTTTGTTTGCAGTTCATTTATGTGTTGTGGTTGTAAGTGTCTGGGGAGATGGCAGGAGGAGACTTCTGAGAGCGTGACACTGAGCGATGCAGAAAGAATATATATATATATATATATAGAGAGAGAGAGAACACACACTCACTCACTCACTCACACATGCATAAATAATTTGTTTCATTGGCAGAGTGCATTAACTCAAATGAAGTTTCCAGATCACTTCAGACTGAGTGACAGGGGTATGATCTGACTAAACATGTACCAATGTAGCTGCAGATTTATAAACATTCAATCATGTCCATTTCTCCTCAAGGACAAATGTCAACTTATTTGAGGGAATTCTTGCCGATGTCATTGACTATGATACATGAAGATATATTTTCCTAATGGGATTTCAACACGAGGGAAGAATAACTGTAGATCGGGTAGACTGTTTAGACTGAGTACAGTGTGGAATGCAGCGTGTGGAACCGAGCTTAAATATGCACAGAAGCACCCAGAAACCCACCTGCAGGTGCTGAAAGAACATCCTCCAGAGATCCCCACATCCCTGTGTCATCTCCCCTCCACCCTCTCCCCCCCACCCTCCGCCTGCGTATAATACAGCCCTAAACACCCAAACTTTCAAGTAGAGTCTCCAACAGCCCCAAACAGAAGATTGACAACAGGAAAAGGATGCTGGAAGCTGTTTGGTGGAGGGCCAGACTGCCAGAGTCCGGTGACAGTCCCCCTGAATTGTGAGGCTGAGGACAAAACACTGCAGGGTGGCTGACGTCTGCCCCAGCCCCGGGTCTGGCTGCCACTTTCTCTCTCACTCAGTCAGACACTGAATGTCCGGAAGGGCAGATCTTCCCAGGGGTCACCACAGGTTGTGTCTCAAATGGAACTCTATTCCCTATATAGGTCCCTGAGTCCCTATAGACCCTGGTCAAAAGTAGTGCACTACATACAGTAGGGAAAAGGGTGTCATTTGGCACGCAGTCCAGGATAGAACCGGATCCTGTTGGAGAAGGTTGGGTCTCTACGGAGCACAGCAGTGCGTCTGGCATAGATTCCTACCAGCCTGTCTAGCAGGAATTAATAGGATTCAACAGGGGATATTGTGGATCAATGGTCAAACTGCGTAGGCCTATTGTCTACCCACACGAACCTTTTCAGACTCAGGCAAGTGTTACGAGAGGCTTGAGAAAGGCGAGACTTCCTTCAAAAAAGAAGTTCACACATGAGATTTAGAGTGAGAGAATGCAGGAATGTTCTAGTTGGTGTTTTATGGTATTTTTTTTATGAACCGGCAACTGAGGTCCTGACAGTAAGAAATTCTCCCAGCAACACTTAAAGTTTACGACTCAACTTTCTGTACTTGCGCGTTTTTCACTTAAGAGTTGTTGAGAATTCCTCTACTGGAGAGGTGGTCGCTCCTGCTACAGTCGTCAACAGATGCCAGAGGTGGGTGGTGTTGGGCGGCGTCACAGTGTGGTGCTATGGGCGTTGGAGTGATGCATCACCGTAGGGTTCTGTAGTCACAAGGCAAGACCCCTCTCCACACACAAATATACAAATCTCATCCTGCTTGGCCCCCTGTAGAGCTGATTGGGAGTCATGGCCTCAGCTCATTCAGGAACATCTCAAGATGGGAAATGAATGGAGAGATGAGGGATAGAGGTGAGGGTTGAGTTCTGGGAATCAATCCCTTTGTTAGGAGATGTTCAACCACACTGCGCATGCTTCCCACTTCTTCTGACACCATAAATACTATGGTTTACATCAAATGTACTGTAGGTATTATTGTTTAATAGTTTTTCGATGTACAGTTGATGTCGGAGGTTTACATACACTTAGGTTGGAGTCATTAAAACTTGTTTTTCAACCACTCCACAAACTTCTTGTTAACAAGCTATACTTTTGGCAATTGGTTAGGACATCTACTGTGTACATGACACAAGTAATTTTTCCAACAATTGTTTACAGTTTACAGATTATTTCACAATTCCAGAATTGTATCACAATTACATACACTAACTTGACTGTGCCTTTAAACAGCTTGGAAAATACCAGATAAAGATGTCATGGCTTTAGAAGCTTCTGATAGGCTAATTGACATAATTTGAGTCAATTGGAGGTGTACCTGTGGATGTATTTAACGGCCTACCTTCAAACTCAGTGCCTCTTTGCTTGACATCATGGGAAAATCAAAAGAAATCAGCCAAGAACTCAGAAAAAAATTGTAGACCTCCACACATCTGGTTCATCCGTGGGAGCAATTTCCAAACGCCTGAAGGTACCACGTTCATCTGTACAAACAATAGTACGCAAGTATAAACACCATGGGACCACGCAGCCGTCATACCGCTCAGGAAGGATACGCATTCTGTCTCCTAGAGATGAACGTACTTTGGTGCAAAAAGTGAAAATCTATTCCAGAGTATCAGCAAAGGACCTTGTGAAGATGCTGGAGGAAATGGGTACACAAGTATCTATATCCACAGTAAAACGAGTCCTATATCGACATAACCTGAAAGGCCACTCAGCACGGAAGAAGCCACTGCTCCAAAACTGCCATAAAAAGACAGACTACGGTTTGCAACTGCACATATTGACAAAGATTGTACTTTTTGGAGAAATGTCCTCTGGTCTGATGAAACAAAAATAGAACGGCTTGGCCATAATGACCATCGTTATGTTTGGAGGAAAAGGGGGGAGGCTTGTAAACCGAAGAACAGAATACCAACAGTAAAGCATGGGGGTGGCAGCATCATGTTGTGGGGGTGAATTGCTGCAAGGAGGACTGGTGCACTTCACAAAATAGATGGCATCACGAGGAGGGAACATTGTGTGGATATATTGAAACAACATCTCAAGACATCAGTCGTTAAAGCTTGGTCGCAAATGGGTCTTCCAAATGGACAATGACCCCAAGCATACTTTCAAAGTTGTGGCAAAATGGCTTAAGGACAACAAAGTCAAGCTATTGGAGTGGCCATCACAAAGCCCTGACCTCAATCCTATAGAAAATTTGTGGGCAGAACTGAAAAAGTGTGTGCGAGCAAAGAGGCCCACAAACCTGACTCAGTTACACCAGCTCTGTCAGGTGGAATGGGCCACAATTCACCCAACGTATTGTGGGATGCTTGTGGAAGGCTACCCAAAACATTTGACCCAACTTAAACAATTTAAAGGCAATGCTACCAAATACTAATTGAGTGTATGTAAACTTCTGACCCACTGGGAAAGTGATGAAATATATAAAAGCTGAACTAAATAATTCCCTCTACTATTATTCTGGCATTTCACATTCTTAAATGTGAAAGTGGTGATCCTAAATGACCTAAGACTGGGAATTTGTACTTGGATTAAATGTCAGGAATTGTGAAAAACGTATTTAAATGTTTAAATGTTTAAATGTATTTGGCTAAGGTGTATTTAAACTTCCGACTTCAACTGTATAGTGCACCCTTATCCCTTTATATTTCACTACTATTCCCTATATAGTGCACAAAAGTAGTGCATTAAATAGTAGGGTGTCATTTGGGATTCTCACTAGTGTGGTGATTCTGGGTAGGTACACGGCACGCTGGTCCACGTCCCTGACATCCACTTCATCTGTGTCACCCAGTGAAACATCAGTGTTCTCTGTCCACGGCGTCAGCATTTCTGGGGCAGGATAGCCTTGCTTCAGCACATTTCCCCTGGCTTCAGCCGCCGGGCATGCTGGGCCAGGTAGGTACAGAGGCTCGGTGGAGCACTGATCGGAGTTGGCATATATTGTGTTCTTGGAAAGATGAGAGATACATACTCTAATGACCCCTGTGCATACAGAAGGAGACCTCAAAATGTGTCCCCATCGCATCTGGTGAGCATCAGGGATGACTCTGGTAGATCTGAAGTGAAGGAGGAGAGGAAAGCACGAGGAGAGGAAGAAAGACAGAGGGGAAGAGCAAGAGACAGAGAGAGACATGCATACAGCCCCACAGGGAGACTGAGAGAACCACAGAGAGAGACACAGAGAGAGACACAGAGAGAGACACAGAGAGAGACGCAGGGAGGCACAGAGAGAGAGACACAGAGAGAGAGAGACAGAGAGGCACAGAGAGAGAGACACACAGAGAGAGAGACAGAGAGGCACAGAGAGAGAGACAGAGAGAGAGACAGAGAGACACAGAGAGAGACACAGAGAGAGACACAGAGAGGCACAGAGAGAGAGACACAGAGAGAGACACAGAGAGGCACAGAGAGAGACACACAGAGAGAGACAGAGAGACACAGAGAGAGAGAGAGACACACACAGAGAGAGACAGAGAGACACAGAGAGAGAGAGAGAGAGAGAGAGAGAGAGAGAGAGAGAGAGAGAGAGAGAGAGAGAGAGAGAGAGAGAGAGGTGGGAGAAAGGTGTTTTGAGGACAACCTTGAAAGTGACCTGTTCGTTTTCTCACTCTGCAGATCCAGGGCTGCAGCCAGCAGAGACAGTGTTATTCAGGCACCAGGTAGTAGAACTAGACTGAGGGTGATGTGGTCAAGCAAATTCTCCAAGGGGTTGTAGAAGCCTAAAGCAACACATTATCTAATGTGTTGTTTATTATGTTAATCATCGAATGTGCCGACTTACTATTATTAGGATTTCATATTTGTAATGAGTAAAGTGAGATTAACCAAGGCTTGTACCTCCCTGTTTATTCTTAGCATGTAGCTACTCAAAATAGTGTGTTGTCCATTGCACTACAAGGCTAAATTTGGCCTTGCACAGAGCAGAGGGGTGTCAAAGCAAAACATCTATTGTTACTGTATGTCTACCAAACCAGCCACAGCCCCTGGCCTTTCTCTCCTCCTCTCCATCTCTCCTCTCCCTCTCATCTCTCTTCCCATCTCATCTCTCCTCAGACTCCTCTCCCTCCATCTCCCCTGTTTCTTCCCCCCCTTCATCTCACTCCTCTCCCTCCCTCTCCCCCAAAGCTTTCCTCCCTCCTCTCCATCTATCTCTCTCCCTGGGGGGGCTGTGCCATCCAGCCTATCTCCAGCCTGTGCTGGCCTGGTCTCTGTGGGCCAAGGACGTTTACAGAACATCTCTCAGATAAATCACCATTTATCCTGCTGCTCTGACCTGCCTCTCCTCTCCTCTGCTCTCCTCTCTTCTCTTCTCCGTGCCAAGTTCTGGGACTGAGGCTCCACCTTCTCCTGGCTGGGCTTGGACGTTACGCTGCAGGCACGCACGTGCACACAAACACACACACTTAATTAAAAAGTATAATACAGCTGTATATTAAATGCTAGGAACTATGCTGGTGCATTAGCTAGCAGTTAAATCTCAGTGGTATTGCAGTCAATAGGAATGTGGAAATATGTGGATACTAAGACTATCTACAGATGTAGAATCTTAATTGTATCACCTAGTTGCAGGAGAAGTAACACTTGTAGTGAATTTGGGGTTTTTAAAAATATTCTAAAGTTTGTAATTTCCACTTAGAAGTGTCAGACTTGACTTTCCCATAACAAAAATGTATCAAACCCTACAAAAATCTCCATTAATTATAAGTACCCGCATAATCATTCACATGTCCTACTGTCTGCAGGTTTATGTCCCTGCTGTAGCAAACTGTCTCAAATTAAGATCGTAGATCTGTATCTGAGCTTACTTGGATGGAGTCAGTGTGCATTGCCTCGGCTGCCTGCCGTACAAACCAGGACAAACACATTACTTCTCTCACCCTAGTATTCATCCTGCCTACTCTTCAATCACATGGAACACGCATACATACATCTAAAATAGAATTTGTTGGGCTATTATAGAGATTCACAGTGGATGTTACAGGACATACAGTTCTTCAACACCTCATGACTGTGTGTGGAATAGGTTTGACTGTAAAATATAGTGTAGAAGCCTGTAGTGCCTGGAGAGAGAGAGAGAGAGAGAGAGAGAGAGAGAGAGAGAGAGAGAGAGAGAGAGAGAGAGCACACACACACACTGTATCGTATAGCTACTGTGTCAGCTGTAGGAGCAATAACGTATTACTATGGTGTAAAAGCACGCTATTGAATTTCCCTAGCCCCTAGGACATGCATCACAAAGTAATGGAATAGGATTGTAGTAGGAGATTGTCTTTACACACAGTCAACCTTTGTTCACTGAATGGTGCCGGACATGTCTCAATTTCATGCCCGTGTTCATGTTTTGGGGATATTTACACCAATCAGGCAGTCGCCCCCTGGGGGCTCTGATTGTAGTAGAATGACACACACACACACACACACACACACACACACACACACACACACACACACACACACACACACACACACACACACACACACACACACACACACACACACACACACACACACACACACACACACACACACACACACACACACACACACGTACACACACAACCACTTAATTTTACATCAAGTGGAAATCAAACCGTTTTACATATTTATAGCTTTCAAAGCAGTGACTTCTAAATAATAATAAAAACCATACAGTAAAGATCTTGCTCTATTGAATGGTTAAATTAAAGAAATAAGGCCCGAGGGGGTGTGTTATATATGGACAATATACCACGGCTAAGGGCTGTTCTTAAGCACGACGCAACACGGAGTGCCTGGACACATCCCTTAGCCGTGGTATATTGGTCATATAACACACCCCCTCGGGCCTTGTTTCTTAATTTAACCATTCAATAGAGCAAGATCTTTACTGTATGGTCATATACCACAAACCCTCGAGGTGCCTTATTGCTAATATAAACTGATTACCAATGTCATTAGAAGAGTACAAATAATACCCGTGGTATACTGTCTGATATTCCACGTCTTTCAGTCAATCCACATTCAGGGCTCGAACCACACAGTTTATAATGTGCAGTAATCTGTCCAGATGACGCAGGCTTGTGGTTATATGAGGTATTCTGTGTCATACTGTTTAAAGGAAAATATTGATTGGGGCCATTCATGTGATACTTGATTAAATGCTCAATTGATTTGAATCCGTGGTTGAATAGGATTCTTCAGAACCCCCATTGAGATGTCTGTCAGCAATTGTCAGACTCTGACTAGACTCATTCATAGCAGGATTTCTGCATCAATGATGTGAGGTCACTACTTAAGACAGTACCCAGGTCACAAACAACCTTAAATAAGCTCACATGGAAATTCACTCAGTCTGTCTGAGTTCTCTGAAGCCCTTAGAAATGGTGCTCCTCAGACACAGTCTGTTTGAAAGTGAAAGACTGAAGCTAGAGGTTGTTTTAAGAGTTGGATTGGACAGACCTTAACCTCCTTGGATGGAGGGGACTCTCCGGGACTCTTGGTGTCTAGTACCGATTTACCACTTGTCCTTGTCACAAAGAAAGTTCCGTCTCTCACTCTGCCTCTCTGTAACCCTCTCGTGTTGTTGATTAAGGGGAGAGAAGGCAGAGAGAGGGAGAGAGAGAGAGTGGGGGAGAGAGAGAAGGAGAAAGAGGGAGAAAGAGACGAGCCATGTCTGGCATCGTTCTGAGAAGATTGTCTGAGGTTTTAGATGAGGTAGAGTGCTGCAGCCTGAATATCCCCTGGCACTGAGAAGAAAGCCCAAACGTATCAGGACCTGGTGATTGTCTGTCTAAGAGAAACTCTTATTGTTGCTGGCCTGCATTTTTGTTCTCTTCCCGACCTTAGAAAGGTCATTTCTCGGATGAACTCATCCTTGATCTACATATTGTGACCTCTGTAGTCTCATTGGGGTTTGGGAGTTTTTTCTCTGAGCGGTTGGAATTTCTTTCTTTCTCTTTAGTTACAAGTACCTGTAGTGTTCATTAGCGATACAATTGTGTTGGGTACTTTAGGTGTGAGGAGGAGTCAGCTAATCAATCAGCCAATCATGCACCTACTGTACTGGCTGTTCCCATTGGAGGTACAGACCCCCTGGCACTCGCTGATGCCACAACGTGCCCAGACAAGGTGACACCAGGGGAACCTGTGAAGTCACACGCGTTCACTTCCAACTAGCCCACAGCCAAGAGAGGGAGCGAGAGACAGGGGGAGAGTGGGAGGGGGAACAGAGAGAGAAGTGAGGGAGAGGGACAATAGAGATAGAGAGAGGGGGAAGGGAAAGAGAAAGGGGGGATGGAAAGGGAGACTAAACAATGGACTCATCGCCCTATACAGCCCTGTACTGGCTGGCATGGCAGACTTGGCATTGGTACAGGAGTCAGTGGACACGCGGCACTAAAAGCCAACAGTTATCGGCTAAGTACTTTTGTTTCTCCCTGTATATTTATCAGGTCTAATCATTTGGAAACGTTGCCCTTTTCATTTGTCATTTGATCTCTGTCAGAATGACGCGGGTCGGGCTTATAGAGTTTGATTAGGACATGTATTGTCCTTCAAGAGGGAAACTGTTCCATTGCTCATTACTGACGCAAGCAGTGAAATTAGATTTTTTTTAACAAATTTAAAAAAAAACACCTTATGGAACAGCGGGGACTGTGAAGCAACACAAACATTGGCACAGACACATGCACATACACCAACAAACACACACACACATATGATAACATACCAACCATACATACACATGGATTTAGTACTGTAGATATGTGGTAGTAGTGGAGTAGGGGCCTGAGGGCAACATTGTATTATGAAAATTGTATAAACTGCCTTAATTTTGCTGGACTCCAGGAAGAGTAGCTGCTGCCTTGGCTAATGGGGATCCATAATAAATACAAATACAAATTACAGTTTGGCATTGGCTACACAGCAAGCAGATTTGGTTTGATTTGACACACAGCACATGATGCATGTATGCAGACTGAATTCCACACAATCAGAATGTTCTGATAACTGTATCAAATTGCTCCATATGCAGCGCCAGATACACAGGGGGTTCTACATACTGTATAGCAATCTCCACACATTTCAATCCCAAACGCTACCCCCCCTGCACACTATCACGGGGGCAATGACACCCACTCCCTCCCATAACACCCACCCACACACACCCACCCACATACGCATATACACACTCGTGCGCACACACACACCTCCCCTCTGAATGGCATTGTCAGTTAAACCCTGTGTTTACAGCTTTCTAGGGATCATCTGGGATTATCTGGAGGATTTTGGCCTGCATGGCACTGAGAGGTTGAGGGGGCTCTGCCACCCTCAGCTGTCAATCCTCAGTCATGTTTATTCATAATGTACCTTGCCTTTAAACAGGCTCTACCCTCACTGCCTCTATCCAGATGGGCTTTTGGATGGAGGCTTTTTGTAATGAACTCGATCATGAGTTTAGGAGAATGGTTTAGGAGGAGGATGCAATCACATTTTCTCGTCGACCCTGCAGGATGTCTGTGGTCATTTTCATTGCGGCCTGGTAGCATCTTGATCATTTCCTCCGGTGGAGGTAATCAGTTTTGCGTGGGGTTTCGGAACGGAGTTAAGTTGAGCAGCTTTACTTTTATATACTGGCCCATTCCATAGATTTGATCTCAATCTCTGAGGAAGAAGATATGAAGTGTTGTGATATCTGTAGCTCCAGACTTCTCATCCCATCCTATTCCACCCTCCGGGCTCCAGCTCCATTAAATCATTTCAGGAAGTAAGGTAGTCTACCCAGAGGAAAGAAATATCACTCAATAGCATCTTCGTCGATAAAGACGCCAAAGGATTCATTAAATAGGCTGGCAACCATTAATATTCCCAATCTCCTGTCGAGGTTTAGCGTCCTGTATAGGATTTAAGGAATCGTGCCTTCTGAGATGCTTTACCATGACTTGGCCAAAGCCCTCCCGAAAAAGCTCTCCTAAAAACCGAGTCACTGTTCATTTACTGATATTACCAGTACTCCAATCATTAGATTTGTCGATCCATCTGAGAGATGGGAGCATATTGCTGACTTCGTACATTCAGTGGAAAGACAACTACCACCCAGCCCCAAGCAGTGAACAGCATGAGCCGTGTATACCAGGGATAACAGGGTGGTAGAGCCACTGGAATGTAATCACTTTCACACAGAGGCTCACGAAGATGGTCAACCTGCTTGGCAGGGGAGAATGGGACGTGGAAACACGTGGTCAGAAATGCGACAAGGACAGATAGGGTGGTCCGGCGTTCACCACAGCGCCCTGATCGACCCCCTGCCCTGGGGCAGTCTGGGGAAGTGGAGGAGAACAGGGGGGACTGTGAGACTGAACGAACCGTCATTGTACTGAAGTAGCTTTATTCCACTCCAGCAGGACCAACCAACCCACTAACAATTAATGCACGCCTCCTCTTCTTCTCCCACTCTCAACCCCCTTCCCTCCACACATCCCTGCCAGTCCCCCCACTCCCTCAACACTCGTCCCACTCCAACGCCCCTGCAGTGTCTCACACAATTAAATCAGTGAGGACCCTATTTCCTGGTCGACCCTGCCGTGCTGCATGCTCCACTGGGCAGAGCACTGATCTCTCTCTCTGTCTCTGTCTCTGTCTCTGTCTCTGTCTCTCTCTCTCTCTCTCTCTCTCTCTCTCTCTCTCTCTCTCTCTCTCTCTCTCTCTCTCTCTCTCTCTCTCTCTCCCCCCCCTCTCTCTCTCTCTCTCTCTCTCTTTCTCTGTCTTCCCTCATCCTCTCTCTCTCTCTCTGTTTCTCTCTCTCTCTCTTCCCTCATCCTCTCTCTCTCTGTTCCTCTCTCACTCTCGCTCTCTCTCTTCCCTCATCCTATCTGTCTCTCTCTATTCCTTCTCCTATAGCGCTCTCTCTCTCTCTCCTTTCTCCTCTCACTCTGTTCCTTCTCCCTCTCTCTCTCCCCCTCTCTCTCTCTCTCTCTCTCTCTCTCTCTCTCTCTCTCTCTCTCTCTCTCTCTCTCTCTCTCTCTCTCTCTCTCTCTCTCTCTCTCTCTCTCTCTCTCTCTCTCTCTGTCTTCCCTCATCCTCTCTGTCTCTCTCTGTTTCTCTCTCCGTTTCTCTCTCTGTTTCTCTCTCTCTCTCTTCCCTCATCCTCTCTGTCTCTCCCTGTTCCTCTCTCACTCTCGCTGTCTCTCTTCCCTCATCCTATCTGTCTCTCTCTGTTCCTTCTCCTATAGCGCTCTCTCTCTCCTTTCTCCTCTCACTCTGTTCCTTCTCCCCTCTCTCTCTCTCTCCTTTCTCCTCTCACTCTGTTCCTTCTCCCCTCTCTCTCTCTCCTTTCTCCTCTCACTCTGTTCCTTCTCCCCTCTCTCTCTCTCCTTTCTCCTCTCACTCTGTTCCTTCTCCCCTCTCTCTCTCTCTCTCTCTCTCTCTCTCTCTCTCTCTCTCTCTCTCTCTCTCTCTCTCTCTCTCTCTCTCTCTCTCTCTCTCTCTCTCTATCTGTTCTTCTCCCTTATCTCTGATGCAATCTCAGAAATATTTAGAGGATGAAAAGTGGTAGTGCAGAGAGAGACTGGACTGGCTGCATGATGTTCGGATGTTTACCCATCTCTGTTTTCAATCCGCTTTCAATTGACTGCATTTAATCTGCAGTAGTACATCACATTGCGTAGCCAATGTAAATCCCCAATGTAAAGTGCATGGGCTTTGCAAGTCAACAGATGCAGGTAATGTGCTACTGTGTTTGTGTTTATTTCTATTTTGCTGAGCCTGTACATACGACCTATCAAAATAAAGGGGTACAGTTACTCTTAGTTTTGTTACAAAACTTTATAGCCACACATTAGTGTTTTTTCATCAAAAAATATCACTTAATACCATCTTTGTTGTAAGTGTCAGATATGACTTTTCTCTGATGTTTTTTATTCATTGATTTTAAAATAAATGTTGTTGCAAAACGCTATATTCATTCTTTGTTTGTTTGTTTATAGTTAACTGTGGAATGTAGTGGTCTCACCTATCGAGCTTAACAGAAATGAACTAACTGTAAGTTACTTTGGATAAGAGCATCTGCTAAATAACTAAGATATCAAATGTAAATATTTTACAAACAGACCTCATATTATTGAATTGATTCATAAAAACATAACAAATAAATGTCCGTCATTGATCAACCCAATGCCATGATGAGGTGCTGAAAAAAACACAAATGAACTTCATCAGTTCTATGTTCTATTCTCCATCATGGGTCCGTGATTTGAACTGGATCTGAGACCAGTTTGAACTGGTTCTGAGACCAGGAGTCTTCACAAAAACATCTCTAAAGTCCCAACTATTTGAGGCCTACCTTCAAACTCAGTGCCTCTTTGCTTGACATCATGGGACAATCAAAAAATATCACTCAATACCATCTTTGGTGTACGTGTAAAATATTACATCATGCAGACATCATGGGATATTCAAAAGAAATCAGCCAAGAACTCAGAAAAGATTGTAGACCTCCACAAGTCTGGTTCATCCTTGGGAGCAATTTCCAAATGCCTGAAGGTACCACATTCATCTGTACAAACAATAGCACACAAGTATAAAAACCATGGGACCACGCAGCTGTCATACAGCTCAGGAAGGAGATGCTTTCTATCTCCTAGAGATGAACGTACTTCGGTGCGAAAAGTGAAAATCAATCCCAGAACAGGAAAGGACCTTGTGAAGATGCTGGAGGAAACCAAAAGTCAAAGTATCTATTTCCACAGTAAAACAAGTCCTATATCGACATAACCTGAAAGGCCACTCAGCAAGGAAGAAGCCACTACTCCGAAAACTGCCATAAAAAGACATACTACAGTTTGCAACTGCACATGGGGACAAAGATCATACTTTTTGGAGAAGTGTCCTCTGGTCTGGTGAAACAAAAATAGAACTGTTTGGTCATAATGACCATTGTTATGTTTGGAGGAAAAAGGGGGAGGCTTGCAAGCCCAAGAACACCATCCCAACCATCAAGCAAGCGGATGGCAGCAGCTTGTTGTGGGGGTGCTTTGCTGCAGGAGGGACTGGTGCACTTCACAAAATAGATGGCACCATGAGGAAGGAAAATTATGTGGATATATTGAAGCAACATCTCAGTCAGGAAGTAAAAGCTTGGTCGCAAATGGGTCTTCTAAATGGACAATGACCCCAAGCAGATTTTAAGGACAGCAAAGTCAAGGTATTGGAATGGCCATCACAAAGCCCTGAACTCAATCCTATAGAACATTTGTGGGAAGAACTGAAAAAGCATGTGCAAATAAGGAGGCCTACAAACCTGACTCAGTTACACCAGCTCTGTCAGGAGGAATGGGCCAAAATCCACCCAACTTATTGTGGGAAGCTTGTGGAAGGCTACCTGAAACGTTTGACCCAAGTTAAACAATTTAAAGGGAATGTAACCAAATACTAATTGAGGATATGTAAACTTCTGACCCACTGGTAATATGATGAAAGAAATCAAACTGAAATAAATCATTCTCTCCACTATTATTCTGACATTTGACATTCTTAAAATGAAGTGATGGAACCTAACTGATTTAAGACAGGGAATTTTTACTAGGATTAAATGTCAGGAATTGTGAACAACTGAGTTTAAATGTATTTGGCTAAGGTGTATGTAAACTTCTGACTTCAACTGTATGAATACATGTGTGTCCATGTATGCTAATGACTCAACCATATACGCATCAGCAACCACAGCTAATGAAGTCACTGAAACCCTTAACAAAGAGTTGCAGTCTGTTTTGGAATGGGTGGCCAGTAATAAACTGGTCCTAAACATCTCTAAAACTAAGAGCATTGTATTTGGTACAAATCATTCCTTAAAGTACTAGACCTCATCTGAATCTGGTAATGAATGGTTTGGCTGTTGAACAAGTTGAGGAGACTAAATTACTTGCCGTTTCCTTAGATTGTAAACTGTCATGGTCAAACAATATAGATTCAATGGTTGTAAAGATGGGGAGAGGTCTAGCCGTAATAAAGAGATGCTGTGCTTTTTTGACACCACACTCCAAAAAGCAAGTCCAGCAGGCTCTAGTTTTGTCTAATCTTGATTATTGTCCAGTCGTGTGGTGCAGTGCTGCAAGGAAAGACCTAGTTAAGCTGCAGCTGGCTCAGGACAGAGCGGCACATTTTGCTCTTCTTTGAATCATAGGGCTAATATTAATACTATACATGCCAGTCTCTCTTGGCTAAGAGTTGAGGAAAGACTGACTGCATCACATATTCTTTTTATAAGAAACATTAATGTGTTGAAAATCACAAATTGTTTGGAAAGGCAACTTATACACAGCTCTGACACACACACTTACCCCACCAGACATGCCACCAGGAGTCTTTTCACAATCCCCAAATCCAGAACGAATTCAAGAAATCGTACAGTATTATTCAGGGCCCTTATTGCATGGAACTTCCTTCCATCTCATATTACTCAAATAAACAGCAAACCTGGTTTCAAAAAAAGAGATAAAGCAACACCTCGCGGCACAACGCCTCTCCCCCATTTGACCTAGATAGTGTGTGTGTATGTATTGATATGTAGGCTACGTGTGCCTTTAAAAAAAATGTATGTAGTTCTGTCCTTGAGCTGTTCTTGTCTAATGATGTTCTGTATTATGTCATTCTGTATTGTGTTTCATGTTTTGTGTTGGACCACAGGAAGAGTAACTGCTGCTTTTGCAACAGCTAATGGGGACCCTAATAAAATACCAAAAATACCAAATGTGGAATTCAATACTAGTCCCATTCACACAAACAATCATGTTGTTTTTATTGATCTTGGTGTTGGTCAGTGTAGAGTAGAACAGGGTTGGTGTCAATCCCATTTCAATTACAGCCAATTCAGGAAGTAGACTGAAATTCCAATTCTCTCCAATGTTTTTCAATTGGGGTAAATTATAATTTTTGTTTTCCTTTCTAAATTGACTGGGATTGAAATTGGAGGTTGGAATTGATCCCAACCTTGGAGTGGACATCACCCATTGCCCTGTTATCTAGTAGGCGACTGGAGTGTCTGGTTGTATTCTACAGATGTTTAGATACTTTGGCTGGGGTTGTTGTGGAGCAGCATTGGGACAGTGGCTCTATCTGCAACCCTACTAATATATCTACTACCATTCTTCCAGCTCAGGTGAATGACCATAGAAATAGAGGCCATTCTCCGTCCCCACTAGTCTCCATACCCCAAAAGAATCTCTGTCCATACCATCCTGACTAGAGAGGGTTTCCCCTTCCCTATTCAAAAGCAGGTAATTGCATCATTTTTCAAGCCCTGCCTCTGTCTGAGGCCCTAGCCAGTCCCATTAATCATACTAATGGAGAAGTAAGTGATTTGAGATATAGGTTTTAATCATGTTTTCCTGTGCCACCGTCATTCAAGCTATTTTCTTCTTTAAAAAAAAATCTCCAACGGCTCCGTATAGACTAAAGACATATATTGATGGCCTAACATGCTGTGATTTGATTCATTGATTGATTGGTTGACATACAGAGAGATATTGTTGACTGCCTGAAACGTAAGCGGAGGTGAATGCTATTGTATTGATAAGACCAAAAGCACACCTCAAGGTGCAAAGGAAACCAGTGTTTGTCATTAGAGACTCTGAAGCTTTTCGTACTGGTTTTCCTTTCCTCCACGTTTAGTGCCCTGCTGCAACCCATCTTCTTCCTTCTCTCCTTCCCTCATTCCTGGTTTCACACAAATTAAACACGGGAGGATTAGCTGGACCCGGGCGATGCTGCCCCAAACAAAGCTGTTGCTCGTTGGGCCTTTAATCTATCATTACAATTCGATTCTTAATGAGTATTATTCCATGGCCCTTTCTTTCCATCTCTCCTGGAGAGTGGCTGTCCTGGCCAGGCCACACCCCCATTGCTCCCAGGCTCCTACAGCAGCTGTGGACAACGCACCACACAGTCACTGACCTGTCTTAGATGGAGATGGAGAGAGAGAGAGCGCTGTGATTGGAGTCCTCCAGTGGATAGTCAGACACCTCACCTGTGTATTAAGTCATTTATTTAAGATGGTTTATGCCTTTTATTACAGGATTAGAGGATCCAAGTGTAGGCGTTGTTGTGGTCCCTGATGAGGCTGCTGCTCTGCTTCCAGGTTTCTAAGACCACAGAACATCATAATGTGGTCTCCGGCTGGCTATCCAATTAAGAACGTGGGCGAAAGGGGGCCATTGCAAGATTTAATCACCCTTTTGGACAATTACGAAAGCATATAATTTTTCTGTATTTTAACTCATTCCAAATCACTGATTGATTGTACATAAGAAACAAAGCAGCCGTTTGGTTCAGTCTTGTAATATGACACCGTGTGATCTGGGATAGCAGCAGTAAGAATCAATGAGGCATTATTCTCCCTCCCATTTTGTGTCTGGGGTGGTAATCAGCCTCTCAGGCCCCGTAATGGCGGTGTTTGTGGAACAGTAGTTTTAGGCACCCGCGCCCACTGGGCTCACATTCTCAGTAATGTGATGATGGGTGGCCCAGTCTCAACCAAGCTGGTATTTATCAATGTGATTGATTATCACTGAAAAATAAAGGGAGTGTAAAGATGTTATATCCTAATCACGGTGGCAGGTGGGTTTTATATGTGTCTCACATCACATGCTGCGGGAAATAATTGAGTCTTGCTCCCAGTCATGCGTATTATAACGTCCTGCCACAGTGAGACATTGTAAAGAGTCAAGGGTCAAAGGCACACACAGACAGACACACACACACACAAACCACTTCATTTTAATTCCCTGCCTCTGGTTTTCTGTGTATGAGTTAATTGCCTTAGGAAATAGACACATACTTTACTGTAGCATAACTGTATCTCTCCGCGCAGCAGGTAGCCTAGCAGTTAAGAGCATTGGGCCAGTAAGCTATGGGTCACTGGTTCAAATCCCCAAGCTGACGAGGTGAAAAATCTGCCGTTGTTCCCTTGAGCAAGGCACTTAACCCTAATTGCTCCTGTAAGTAGCTCTGTATAAGAGCTTCTGCTAAATTACTAAAATGTAAACGACTGGGCAAATGTGCCCAACAAAAAAGGGAACATTGCTCTGAATTTGAAATGTGTCTGGAAGTGTCTGCCTTATTGATTGTACATGAGTGTCATGTGCCCTGTGTGTTTCGTAGAGGTTACTGAATGAGTTTGTTCAATGTTATGGTTTGATACTTCAACTCAAAGTGGGCGACAGACCACTATGTATTGTGATACTGTAGTAGCCTACATGTCTATTTGCACACCTACCAACATACTGTTCCCTAAGCCAAATCAAGTGCTTGACATCATGGCTTAGGACTCAGTTGGTAGGAGCATGGTTCTTAAGACATCAAGGCTTAGGACTCAGTTGGTAAGAGCATGGTTCTTAAGACATCAAGGCTTAGGACTCAGTTGGTAGGAGCATGGTTCTTAAGACATCAAGGCTTAGGACTCAGTTGGTAGGAGCATGGTTCTAAGACATCATGGCTTAGGACTCAGTTGGTAGGAGCATGGTTCTAAGACATCAAGGCTTAGGACTCAGTTGGTAGGAGCATGGTTCTAAGACATCAAGGCTTAGGACTCAGTTGGTAGGAGCATGGTTCTAAGACATCATGACTTAGGACTCAGTTGTTAGAAGCATGGTTCTAAGACATCAAGGCTTAGGACTCAGTTGGTAGGAGCATGGTTCTAAGACATCAAGGCTTAGGACTCAGTTGGTAGGAGCATGGTTCTAAGACATCAAGGCTTAGGACTCAGTTGGTAGGAGCATGGTTCTAAGACATCAAGGCTTAGGACTCAGTTGGTAGGAGCATGGTTCTAAGACATCAAGGCTTAGGACTCAGTTGGTAGGAGCATGGTTCTAAGACATCATGGCTTAGGACTCAGTTGTTAGGAGCATGGTTCTAAGACATCAAGGCTTAGGACTCAGTTGGTAGGAGCATGGTTCTAAGACATCAAGGTTTAGGACTCAGTTGGTAGGAGCATGGTTCTAAGACATCAAGGCTTAGGACTCAGTTGGTAGGAGCATGTTAAGACATCAAGGCTTAGGACTCAGTTGGTGGGAGCATGTTAAGACATCAAGGCTGTGAGTTTGTTCCCATGTGCGCCACACATATTGAAAATATGTGTATCTGCTACAAGTTATCAGGACTTTAAAGGCACGGTGTCTTTCATCCTTCTTTCTGAAGGGATTCTAAGCTAAAGAGGGCCATTTCATCCTCCTGATCTCCTCTCCTCTCCTCTCCTCCCTCCCCTCTCCTCTCCTCTCCTCTCCAGGACTCTCCTATCTGCATAATGTAGTGAAGCGCTAGGTCAGTCTGATGCCAGCTGCCCATCAAAGGGCTAACTGCCATCCCGGCGGCGTATGGCTCTGGTGGTCATCCCCAAAATGTATTTGAATAAACTTTCCCGTTTGTTCATCCAGTCTCTGTTGTTCATTCAGTCTCTGTTGTTCATTCAGTCTCTGTTGTTCATTCAGTCTCTGTTGTTCATTCAGTCTCTGTTGTTCATTCAGTCTCTGTTGTTCATTCAGTCTCTGTTGTTCATTCAGTCTCTGTTGTTCATCCAGTCTCTGCTGTTCATCCAGTCTCGTTTGTTCATCCAGTCTCTGTTGTTCATCCATTCTCTGTTGTTCATTCAGTCTCTGTTGTTCATTCAGTCTCTGTTGTTCATTCAGTCTCTGTTGTTCATTCAGTCTCTGTTGTTCATCCAGTCTCTGCTGTTCATTCAGTCTCTGTTGTTCATTCAGTCTCTGTTGTTCATCCAGTCTCTGTTGTTCATTCAGTCTCTGTTGTTCATTCAGTCTCTGTTGTTCATTCAGTCTCTGTTGTTCATCCAGTCTCTGCTGTTCATCCAGTCTCGTTTGTTCATCCAGTCTCTGTTGTTCATCCATTCTCTGTTGTTCATTCAGTCTCTGTTGTTCATTCAGTCTCTGCTGTTCATTCAGTCTCTGTTGTTCATCCAGTCTCTGCTGTTCATTCAGTCTCTGTTGTTCATTCAGTCTCTGTTGTTCATTCAGTCTCTGTTGTTCATTCAGTCTCTGTTGTTCATCCAGTCTCTGCTGTTCATCCAGTCTCGTTTGTTCATCCAGTCTCTGTTGTTCATCCATTCTCTGTTGTTCATTCAGTCTCTGTTGTTCATTCAGTCTCTGTTGTTCATTCAGTCTCTGTTGTTCATTCAGTCTCTGTTGTTCATCCAGTCTCTGCTGTTCATTCAGTCTCTGTTGTTCATTCAGTCTCTGTTGTTCATCCAGTCTCTGTTGTTCATTCAGTCTCTGTTGTTCATTCAGTCTCTGTTGTTCATTCAGTCTCTGTTGTTCATCCAGTCTCTGCTGTTCATCCAGTCTCGTTTGTTCATCCAGTCTCTGTTGTTCATCCATTCTCTGTTGTTCATTCAGTCTCTGTTGTTCATTCAGTCTCTGCTGTTCATTCAGTCTCTGTTGTTCATCCAGTCTCTGCTGTTCATTCAGTCTCTGTTGTTCATTCAGTCTCTGTTGTTCATTCAGTCTCTGTTGTTCATTCAGTCTCTGTTGTTCATCCAGTCTCTGCTGTTCATCCAGTCTCGTTTGTTCATCCAGTCTCTGTTGTTCATTCAGTCTCTGTTGTTCATTCAGTCTCTGTTGTTCATTCAGTCTCTGTTGTTCATTCAGTCTCTGTTGTTCATCCAGTCTCTGTTGTTCATCCAGTCTCTGTTGTTCATTCAGTCTCTGTTGTTCATTCAGTCTCTGTTGTTCATCCAGTCTCTGTTGTTCATTCAGTCTCTCTTGTTCATTCAGTTACGCCTTCACTAGATTGAACTATAATTGAAGTCAATTATAGCCTCTCTCCTCCTCAGTCTTAGCCCAGGTGGGTCTTACGTTTGCCATTGCAACACTATTGTTGTGGCAATTCAATCGCCCAGAATGCACTCCTCATATGTGACAGATCTGCATTGGACTGGCATACTCTCACTACTCTCTATAGCACCTTGTGGTCGGATGATTCTAAATTGATATTTTTTATATCTCATATACTCACATATGTCAAACTCCTAGGAAGGATATGATGACGAAAACAAGGTCTTTACATCGGAAATTGCCTCGATGCCATTTCATTATTATCTACAGTCAGTGGAATCTCATCTTCAACGTCTAAGGAGCAACAAACTACAGGCAGACTGCATTTAATCAAGCCTAGGAAGAATCCAGTATCATATAAAAAAAATGGTTGATGTGCCCTTGAGCAAGGCACTTAACCCTAATTCGATCCAGGGGCGGCGTACTACTGTGGTTGAACCTGTAAAACAACACATTTCACTGCACCTATATGACAATAAAACATCTTGTTTTATTTTTCATTCCTTCCCCACAATGAGAATGCATGCTTGAGTTGATATGCAGTTTAGTTATATTTTGTCTATGACAATCAACATAGTAATATAATAGGTTGGCGTGAACTACCCCTTTAAGCACCGTAATTCCAATGAAACATCAACACGTTCAGAGAAATAGCTATATAGATTTGAGCAAGAATGTCCAATCACCAGTCACAGGGACATTTATAAAGCCATTATCATGGCCAAGCCGACACTTATAATCATAATGAGATTTTCAGCCCTGCCACACACAGACACATAACCCCAGATCTGATATCTTAATAAGAATCTGAGCAGACAGACAAGAGTCTGTCTGACAACAAGAGCTGCTCTGCCTCCTCACCAGCTGGCCAGGCTCATACAAATAAAATGTTACTTGTGACATGCTTAATAAACAACAGGTGTAGACTGAAAATGAAATGCTTACTTACCCTTCACAACAATGCAGAGAGAAAAAATAGAAATAACAACACAAGGAATATATACACAATGAGCAACGGTAACTTGGCGATATAAAAGGGGTACCCGTACTGAGTCGATGGGCAGGGGTACAAGGTAATTGAGGTAGATATGTAAATATAGGTAGGGATAAAGTGATTGGGCAACAGGATAGATAATAAACAGTAGCAGCAGCGTATGTGGTGAGTCCAATTAGTTAGTGCAAAAAGAGTCAATTCAAATAGTCCGGGTAGCTATTCGGTTAACTATGAAACTATTTAGCAGTCTTATGGCTTAGGGGTAGAAGCTGTTCAGGGTCCTGCTGGTTGCAGACGTGTTGCTTCGGTACCACTTGCTGTGCGGTAGCAGAGAGTCTATACACTGGGTGAAGTCTTTGACAATTTTTAGGGCCTTCCTCTGACACCGCCAGGTATAGAGGTCCTGGATGGCAGGCAGCTTGGCCCCAGTGATGTACTGTACTGGGCCGTATGCACTACTCTCTGTAGCGCCTTTGTAGTCGGATGCCAAGCAGTTGATATATACCAGGTAGTGATGCAACCAGCCAAGATGCTCTCAATGTTGCAGCTGTATAACCTTTTGAAGATCATAGGGTCCATGCCAAATCCTTTTAGCCTCCTGAGGGGAAAGAGGCGTTGTCATGCCTTCTTCACGACTGTGTTGGTGTATGTGGACCTTAATAATTCCTTAGTGATGTGGACACCAAGGAAGTTGAAGCTCTCGACCCGCTCCACTACAGCCACGTCAATGTGGATGGGGGCGTGCTCGGGCCTCCATTTCCTACAGTCCACGATCAGCTCCTTTGTCTTGCTTACGTTGCGGGAGAGGTTGTTGTCCTGGCACCACACCGCCAGGTCACTGACCACCTCCCTATAGGCTGTCTCATCGTCGTCGGCGATCAGGCCAACCACCATTGTGTCGTCAGCAAACCTAATGATGGTGTTGGAGTTGTGAGCAGCCACGCAGTTGTGGGTGAATTGGGAGTGCAGGAGGGAACTAAGCATGAATCCCTGTGTTGAGGGTCAGCGTGGCAGATGTGTTGTCACCTACCCTCACAACCTGGGGGGGGGGGGGGTGCAGTTGCAGAGGGAGATGTTTAGTCCCAGGGTCCTGAGCTTAGTGATGAGATTGGAGGGCACTACGGTGTTGAACACTGAGCTGTAGTCAATGAACAGCATTCTCAAGTAGGTGTTCCTCTTGTCCAGGTTGGAGAGGACAGTGTGGAGTGCAATAGAGATTGCGTCATCTGTGGATCTGTTGGGGCGGTATGAGAATTGGAGTGGGTTCAGAGTGTCTGGGATGATGGTGTCGACATGAGCCATGACCAGCCTTTCAAAGCATTTCATGGCTACAGATGTGAGTGCTACGGGGCGATAGTAATTTAGACACAATATAAATGCAACATGGAACAATTTCAAAGATATTACTGAGGCAAATCAAAATCTAATCTAAATTTATTAGTCACATGCGCCGAATACTTATTGAAAAAAATGAATTAGGCCCTACTCTATGGATTACACATGACTGGGCAGGGGTGCAGCCATAGGTGGGCCTGGGAGGGCATAGGCCCACCCACTTGGGAGCCAGGTCCACCCACTGGGGAACCAGGCTCAGCCAATTTTTGCCACAAAAGGGCTTTATTACAGACAGAAATACTCCTCAGCATCCCCTCCACTTCCTCAGACAATCCCACAGGTGGAGTTGTGAGGCCATTTGCACTCTCCCTCAAAACTTGCGACATCTGTGTCATTGTGTTGTTTGACAAAACTGTACATTTTAGAGTGGCCTATTATTGTCCCCTAGCACAAGTTGCACATGTGTAATGATCATGCTTTTAATCAGCTTCATGATATACCACACTTGCCAGGTGGATGGATTATCTTGGCAAAGGAGAAATGCTCACTAAAAGGGATGTAAACAAATTTTGTGAGAGAAATAAGCTTTTTGCCTGTATGGAACATTTCTGTGATCTTTTACTTCAGCTCATGAAACATGGGACCAACACTTTACATGTTGTCTTTATATTTCTGTACAGCATAGATGTTACAGACAGGGAGAGCTTGAAATGTCAGTGAAGACACTTCTGGTCACCAGCTGGTCAGCGCAGGCTCTGAGTATGCATCCTGGTAATCCGTCTGGCCCCTCAGGCTTCTGATGTTCAGAAGCTGTTTTCGGTCATAGTAAATAATGGCAGTAAAATTATGAGGGGAAAAAATGTGTTATGTTTAACGTTAAAAAAACGTAATAGCAGAATTGGTCAGGACGGCAGCTGTCCATCTCCGCAGCCACATCCTGTCCCAGACTGGAGGACGCAGTGTACATGAGAAAAACAATTTGATTTGATTTGGAGGACTAGAGCATTGACACATTATTGTCTGAGGCAGCTGTCACTACTGTCATTTTGTCTGTAACATTGTCCCCTTTTTCCTCTAATCCAGCACTCGAGAAAAACCCTGACTATCGAGCCTGGATTCTGTCATAGTCACCCAGCTCGTTGTGGACTGTTTGAGAAGTGATGAGGAAATAGGGGGGAGGAAGGAAGGAGGGAGGGAGGGAGGTAGGGAGGGAGGGGGGGGAATGGCAGTGCTTATTGTGAGGTTGCTGGGAAGTGTTCCCTCCCTCAGCGGAGATGATGTGCTCTGGGAGTGACAGGGTGCCTCAGCTGTGATGCCCCCCTGGAAAGGAAGGCAGCCGCTGCACAGAATGCTGCAGTATCATGAAGGCTTCATGCCTTAGCTGTCACTCTGGATGCCTGGTGAGCAGGGAAACAGGGAGCAGATACAGGATGGATTCAGTTAGAAGAGAAACAAGTAGACTGCAGTGCAATAGTAAGCTTTGCAACAATACTGAAACATCTGCAGCTGGCATTTAGGTTTTGTCTTTCACAACGGGAAGATTGGGATTGTCATGTAGTAGGGTATGGAGTTTTCTGCATATACTAGTCAATTGGATTATGGCCAATGTTATTACCCTACATTTGAAATCTTAACTATTAAATATTAGTCAGGTCAAAGTATGGCGTTGTTTGTTTAATGGAATTATCTTCTGCAGGAACACATTATCTTGATTAAGTTATAGCTCATACACATTCCCCACTAAGTGAATCACTGTGGACAAAATGGATGATTCAGAGTATCACATCTACTTAGGGTTGCAAAACTAATAGCAATTTACCAAAATTACCAAAATCGAATGAAATTTTGGTAATATACAGGAAGCATATGACAATCTAGAGGATAACTTTTATAATTTATACTTGAATAACGTACTTAAATATATAATATATAAACGTCCTCTCACTGTCAACTGCGTTTATTTTCAGCAAACTTAATATGTGTAAATATTAAGGACTGCACCAGATTTGCCAGTTATTGCTGTGAGATGTTACCCCACTCTTCCACCAAGGCACCTGCAAGTTCCCAGACATTTCTGGGGGGAATGTCCCTAGCCCTCACCCTCCAATCAAACAGGTCCCAGACATGCTCAATAGGATTAAGATCCAGGATCTTCGCTGGCCATGGCAGAACAATGACATTCATGTCTTGCATGAAATCACGCACAGAAAAAGCAGTATGGCTGGTGGCATTGTCATGCTGGAGGGTCATGTCAAGATGAGCCTGCAGGAAGGTTACCACATGAGCGAGGAGGATGTCTTCCCTGTAACGCACAGCGTTGAGATTGCCTGCAATGACAATAAGCTCAGTACGATGATGCTGTGACACTCCGCCCCAAACTATGACGGACCCTCCACCTCCAAATTGATCCCACTCCAAAGTACAGGCCTCTGTGTAACAATCATCCCTTCGTCGATGAACGCGAATCCAACCATCAGCACGGTGAGAAAAAAATTGAGACTTGTCAGTGAAGAGCTCACATTGCAATTTATTACCCTGGCACATCTGCAGTCCCCATGCCTCCTCACAGCATGCCTAAGGTATGTTCACGCAGATGAGCAGGGACCCTGCGCATCTTTCTTTCCTTTTTAGTGTCCTAAGTTTTCATAACTGTGACCGTCTGTAAGCTGTCAGTGTCTTAACGACCGTTCCACAGGTGTATGTTCATTCATTGTTCATGGTTCATTGAACAAGCACGGGAAACAGTGTTTAAACCCTTTACAATGAAGATCTGTGGATTTTTATTAATTATCTTTCAAAGACAGCGTTTTGCAAAATTGAGTTTATATATATAGATATATATTCATTTATTGTCCATCACTTTCTTAGTGACAGACCATGTGGTTAAAGATAAAATAGCCTAATTAATGAAAAAAACATCTAATCAACAATGGCATAATTTTCAATTAACTCTGCTATTCTTCCAACTTTAGAATTTTGACATAGTAACATAAATAAAAGTGTGTATTTCATGCTGAAACCCTCATATTAAACACCAGTGGAGGCTCTAACCCTCCCTTGTCATTTTTATTCAGACATTTGGAACAACACAAATAAATAATCCTAACATTTAAAACTATAAACATAAAATATATTCAAAAATAAGACTCATAAATATCAAAAAGAAGTAACAAAGACAAATAGAAACAAATTGTAGTATATACATACAAATAAAAAAGAGAATCAAATTATTACACTGTTACCCTGTTACTAACAAAAACACATCAAACTAAATTGCACAAATCCTATGTCACACAAATACACAAATAGAATAACACACTTATACAGAAGAGAACCTGATTACTACACTATTGCACTTCAATCAAGAAACACACAAACTAAATTGCACAACTCCCATCTAAACCCGGACCTTTCTTGCCTTCCTTGATGCAAAGTCATCAATTACATCATCATAAGAAATCTGCCCAGCTACTGCATGGTTAATACTGATGACAGCAAGGTGTTCCTGTGACATGGTGGCCCTCAGGTAGGATTTGATAAGCTTCAGCTTTGAAAAGATCCTCCCTGCTTCAGCTACGGTCACTGGAAGAGTAAGACTAATTCTGAGAGCAGTCCACAAATGTGGGATACATTTCTGGGAGCTCCCTTTTGTGTATAAATATCAGCAGCTCAAGCAGGGCCATGGTCTTCAATGGCAATTCAGGCAAGTTCTTCAGATCCTGTGCAAGTTCTCTGCCAACCAAGTCTGAGTGTTCTTTATAGTGCAGTGTCATACTAAGGACCTCACCTTGTTCTGTCAGCTCCTCATTTGAGAGACTTGGCTGATGTTTGTACAGTCATAAAGCCTGTTGCCATGTAGTTGCTGAGACCTCTCTCTGTCTTTCTGAGAAGACTGACTGCAACATCCACATGCATACTGGGAGACTGCATCAGCTTGCTCACATGTTGGATCTGGCTCCAGATGTCATATTACACCACTGTACAGATGCTGAAGTGGTATTATCCCACCTCCTCTGACAAGGACTGGGCCTCAATCTTTATCACAGGGTATTTTGGTTGGATCCCTCACCTCAGTCAGTTCCTCTCTCACCGCTGCTGCCTGATACCTCAGTGGCTCGACACTCTTAACTTTACTCTCCCACCTTGTCTCAGTCCACATCTTCAAAGTGATGTCCACATATTTTTTTCAGGTTGGCCTATTGCTGTGTGGAGGCTGAGAACAAGGTGTACAGTTTGTATAAGATGCCAAAGTAACCTGTGGAATCGACAGAATGTTTAGCCATTTATAGTGGTGGAACATCCCACATACATACCCTGTAATAATAAAATAAATATTGTTACCTACAATATCGACTCTTAAAACTTTACAAAAGGGAAATTATTTATTTTGTTTATGTTATGCAGGGATGAACACATAAAAGCATGTGAGTGTCCCCACACACACACACACACACACACACACACACACACACACACACACACACACACACACACACACACACACACACACACACACACACACACACACACACACACACACACACACACACACGTGCTCGTGCGCAACAACAACAAAATCTGAAGAATCCTGCTGGGGAGAGATGGAAGAAAATGGGTCTTCATCCTCATCCTCAGGCTCTGAGATCCTTTCTGAAGTGGCCTGTGTGGCTGAGGAGGTAGATTACTCCTCATCCTGGCCAGTGCCAGAGTCTCCTCCAAAATATTTCAGAAGTGCCCCTGAATGTGCATTGAAATACAGTATATAAATGTAACAATATGTCTGAGAAACTATATATTCACAGTACTGAATTGTGGTTTAATTGGTAGCATTTCGTAGTGTGACTGATTTTACTAATTGCATTAGTACTGTACATAGTTAGAGGTGCGCTATTTGATAGATTCCCCCACTCCCCCTACCTCGGGCTTCCAGTGGGGAGATATGAGGTCAACCCCCCCCCCCCCCCCCCCATCTCGTACTTCTGAGTGGGAGATCTTCCCAGGCTCCTAGTCTTCCTAGTCTGCCTAGCTCACAAACTAGAATCAGGGTGCCCACTCCGACAAGGTTAATTGACCCACAGTCCCACACGGTGACATGATATTATTGACGTGCTGTGCAAATGAGCAATAGAAAGCCGATCGTGCAAATGTCACTATTCAAAAGATTTCGGGTGCAGGCACCCTGTGCCGTCCGCGGCAAGATGCCGCCCTGGGAGGCTGGCCATGTCGCCCATTCCTAAATCCACCAATGTTAAACACCGATGGTATTCACTAAGTTCATGGTTTGTATTTAGGATAATGTTTTACAGTTTTGTCATTCTTTCCAAATGATCTAATTAGATTTTTTTTTTAAATATACTTTACATGAGATAAGGCCACACAGAGGGCCCACAAAAGCCACTAGATGTCTTGTGATAAATGACATAAAATCTTTGAAAGTTTCTAATAATATACCCTTCCTTTGCAACCCTACATCTACCTATGACAGTAGTCTATAATCAGTGCACAAATGCCTCATTTTCAACAGTCAGACAATGGAGGAGCCATCATCTATTTCAAAGCCCCAGTACATGCTTTTGTCTGAGCCATGTTCATCATCCTCTCACTCCAACCCTTTCATTATAGTCTAGCTATTCAGCAGCCCTGTCGGACCAAGATTGGATTATTGGTTACAATGGTGTATAACGTACAGCCTTGTCATCGGCCTTGTAGCACCGTAATAGGTGCTTATCTGTTGTACAAACCCCTTCTTTAAATGAAGTATTATCTATGAAGTATTATCTTCTTTGCTCCACAGGCAGTGGAGCAAAGATAGTGATGACCACATTTATCCATTATATATATATATATATTTCATTTATATATTTATATTTATATTTATATATAAATATATATTTATATTTATATTTTTGTCCCTCTGAAGTCACTTTGTATCCAAGCAGTTATTTCCCAGGGTTATTAGATGGGACTAACAGACTGTTCTGCTCAATTACTCTTTCTCTGAATCCTATGTTCCCTTCTGCGAATCAGTTTAAGTGCAGAGCACATCTCTCCTGCATTAGGATAATGTCAGACCTTTGAAGAGCTGGTTTGCGGGTTTGTTCCGATAGGAGATAAGAAATGCATGCAATGCAGCCTAAATTTGCACCCCCCCCCACATACACACACATACAAAAGAGCTGCTTAAAAAGTTCTAGAAATTCAAGTCTTAAATGTCCAGGTGGGAGACAGGTGGGAGACAGGTGGGAGACAGGCTGAATAACAGAGGACAAAAATACACTGAGATTATACTGTGTGCGTTGAGTCTTGCCAAGGCCTAGGAAGGCCTAGGAAGATGCGGTTTTCACAGTCTCATACCCATTTTATCCTTGTTGTAGTGGCTTAATTAAACATGTCTGTCTTTAATATTTTCCACCATTCTTCTCTCTTCAGTTCTTAACTTAGCTTTGAGCTCCAACACATTTGCAACAACAACATAAGAGCAAACCTATTTTAGGTGTAGGACACAGGAGGTTGGTGGCAACTTAACTGGGGAGGATGGGCTCTTGGTAATGGCTGGAGCGGAATCGGTGGAATGGTATCAAATACATCAAACACATAGTTTCCAGGTGTTTGATGCCATTCCATTCGCTCTTTTATCCAGACACTATTATGAGCCGTCCTCCCGTCAGCAGCCTCCACTGATGTAGGACTAGGGAAGGAATAAAATGAACCAATAGAAAGATCAATGTGTAAAAAAATATATATATGGGAAGAAATCAGACTTTTTACGTTGTTGTATGTGGCTTGTGTTACAAAACCGATTAACTAGCCTACTGATTGTTCTGAAATCGTTATGTATAGGGGTCCTAGGCCTAGTTATATGGTCTGTAACCTGAATGAATCTGTGCATTCGTGTGAGAAATCAGCATTTGAAGTCCGTGTTGGATGTGCCCAGGAGACAGCAACTTACAGAGTTCAGGTTCAGCTCTGTCTTGACCTCTTGGTTGGCCAGACCAAGCAGATTATTAGTTTTTCAGAAAATAAACACACAAAATGGAAATTGCAAACAGGCATGCCTAAACTAAAGATGCAAAACCAAACTTTTAAATCAAGCTCAGCATCTGGACAAGGTTGCTTCTGCCCCCTGGGGGATGGAGAGTGGAAATGTATCCTGGATAGTGTTTGTCTACAGGATGTCCCAACACTAACCTTGCCCCCCATATCATAACACTTGCGAAGTATGTGAAATCAGTAGTTGTTCATTTAATATCAAATCAAATGTATTTATATAGCCCTTCTTACATCAGCTGATATCTCAAAGTGCTGTACAGAAACCCAGCCTAAAACCTCGAACAGCAAGCAATGCAGGTGTAGAAGCACGGTGGCAAAGAAAACTCCCTAGAAAGGCCAAAACCTAGGAAGAAACCTAGAGAGGAACCAGGCTATGAGGGGTGGCCTGTCCTCTTCTGGCTGTGCCGGGTGGAGATTATAACAGAACATGGCCAAGTTGTTCAAATGTTCATAAATGACCAGCATGGTCAAATAATAATAATCACAGTAGTTGTCGAGGGTGCAAAAGGTCAGCACCTCAGGAGTAAATGTCAGTTGGCTTTTCATAACCGATCATTAAGAGTATCTCTACCACTCCTGCTGTCTCTAGAGAGTTGAAAACAGCAGGTCTGGGACAGGTAGCACGTCCGGTGAACAGGTCAGGGTTCCATAGCTGCAGGCAGAACAGGTGAAACTGGAGCAGCAGCACGGCCAGGTGGACTGGGGACAGCAAGGAGTCATCAGGCCAGGTAGTCCTGAGGCATGGTCCTATGGCTCAGGTCCTCCGAGAGAGAGAAAGAGAGAAAGAGAGAATTAGAGAAAGCATACTTAAATTCACACAGGACACCGGATAGGACAGGAGAAGTACTCCAGATATAACAGACTGACCCTAGCCCCCCGACACATAAACTACTGCAGCATAAATTGTTTGACTTTGCTGTCATGACCTGTTTAGGCAGAGAGAAGCAAGGAAAGTGTGTGTGTGTGTGTAGGCACTTTTGTGAAAGCAGTCACTGATTAATATTCAGTCTACAGCAAAATCATCTTTACATTACTGACCCAATGCATATTTTGGTGTATATGAAATGTATATTCTGTTCAAAAGGCTTGTTAATTTCTCATTTTAAATCTGCATCTTTGATGTGCAGCCAGATTGAAATATAGTTGTTTCACGTATAATGTACAGTATGTGATTGTAAATTCAGCATCATATGAAAAGTAGGCCTTGCTTTGTGCCTTTTTAATGATCTACTAAAGCATATAGGCCCGAGGGGGTGTGGTATATGGCCAATATACCACAGCTAAGGGCTGTTCTTAGTCACGATGCAACGTGGAGTGCATGGACACAGCACTTAGCCATGGTATAAGTTAAATCAACTTAGTGAAGTTGACAGAATTTCTCTCATGATGGTGGACAGAGCTGCCCTCCTATCATCAGATATAATTGCTGCGACACAAGCAAAAATTAAGCATGTAGGGTATAACATGTGGACAGTCTGTCCTGTTCTGCATGTGTATCTGTGTGTAGAGTGAGCATGCTTGTTTGTGTGCGGTTTATGTGTGAGAGAGCGAGGTAGACATATAAATAGACTGCGATTTAGTGGGACAGTGGTTTATTGTCTGTTTTCTCAGACAAAGGGTTCTTCTGTAAGCATCCAATTTTTCTTGGTACTCTGTAACAAGACCCCAAGAGAGAAATATATTGGGTCCATTTGTTATGGTTTTTATTGGAAGTTTCACTGAAACTAGAATGAACTAAGCTTTTCATATCAAGGTACATCATCTCTGTGTAATACCAGTGCATTGTGTGCAATAGATGAATGTGGAATAACTCCCATCAAGCATTGTTACACACACCTGCATTCTAGAAACTGCATTAAAAACGTCAAGGTCTGAATCAATCAAACTTGAAAGGCTAATGTTTTTGCAAAAGTTTGAGTTGCAAAATCTATACTCTGTACACATTGCACACTCATGTCTTATTCTGAGAAATGGAAGTGTCTAGCCTGCCTATTAGTGGAGTCTACCTGTTGCTTTCACAGTACTCAACCCTTTCCATATCAAAATACATACATGCTGGCTGCTTAAATACTGTGAGCTTGATTGAATTGAACCATTCGACCTTTGCAAGTCAATGTGAGTGCTTGGTTTGATTTGGTTACATTATCATTTCTCCTGCAAACACAAGAAATTACTAATCCGAATATCAACTCTCTGTGTATCTTCTTAATATAGTCTTAAAATTTGAACTGAAGGTCAGATGAATTATTTATGCCAGAAAGTTGAGAATATTGTGTTGAGTTACCATTTAATTTCCCTCTCTTGGTGGTAGATAGCTAGATTCATGACAGTGCTCGAAAGCACTCGTTATCAAGAACAGAACCACTACTAAAGTTCCAAGTTTCGCAATCACCTTCCTCCTCAGTGCCTATGCACAGTGATAATGGAAAAAAGAAATGAGTGACATATCACTGCACCGTAGTCTGTCAAGCTATGAGTCATCATTAGCACTGGCTGGCTGCAGGGCGTCAGTACTAGGACTTGTGTTCCTGTCCCTCTTATCTACCAGACACCGGCCATGATTGGCATCTCCAAGTCAAACTGTATTGGTTGCATACACATATTTACCAGATGTTATTGTGACTGTAGTGAAATACTTCTGTTCCTAGCTCAAACAGTGCAGGACTATCTAACAATACAGGCAAATCTAAAAGTAAAATAATGTAATGAAGAAATATATGAAATATTAAGACGAGCAATGACGAAGTCTTAAGTATTAATATATGTGTGTGTAGTCTGGAGTGTTAATATATGTGTGTGTATATGCGCACACACACACACACACACACACACACACACACACACACACACACACACACACACACACACACACACACACACACACACACACACACACACACACACACACACACACACACACACACACACACACACACACACACACACACACATACATACATACATACATACATACATACATACATACATACATACATACATACATACATACATACATACATACATACATACATACATACATACATACATACATACATACATACATACATACATACATACATACATACAGTTAAAGTCAGAAGTTCACATACACCTTAGCCAAATACATTTAAACTCAGTTTTTTACCATTTCTGACATTTAATCAGAGTAAAAATTCCCTGTTATTTAGGATCACCACTTTGTTTTAAGAATGTGAAATGTCAGAATAATAGTAGAGAGAATTATTTACTTCACCTTTTATTTCTTTCATCACATTTCCAGTGGGTCAGAAGTTCAATACCTTGACTTTGCTGTCCTTAAGCCATTTTGCCACAACTTTGGAAGTATGCTTGGGGTCATTGTCCATTTGGATGACCCATTTGCAACCAAGGTTTAACTTCCTGACAACATCTTGAGATGTTGCTTCAATATATCCATAGTTTTCCTCCCACATGATGCCATCTATTTTGTGAAGTGCACCAGTTCCTCCTGCAGCAAAGCACCCCCACAACATGATGCTGCCATCCCCGTGCATTATGGTTGGGATGGTGTTCTTCAGCATGCAAGCCTCCCCCTTTTCCCCCTAACATCACAATGGTCATTATGGCCAAACAGTTCTATTTTTGTTTCATCAGACCAGAGGACATTTCTCCAAAAAGTATGATCTTTGTCTCCATGTGCAGTTGCAAACCGTAGTCTGTAATTTTTATGGCAGTTTTGGAGCAGTGGCTTCTTCCTTGCTGAGATGCCTTTCAGGTTATGTCAATATAGGACTCATTTTACTATGGATATAGATAATTTTGTACTGGTTTCCTCCAGAATCTTCACAAGGTCCTTTGCTGTTGTTCTAGTATTGATTTGCACTTTTCGCACCGAAATACGTTCATCTCTAGGAGACAGAACGCGTCTCCTTCCTGAGCGGTATGACGGCTGCGTGGTCCCATGGTGTTTATATTTCCGTACTATGAACCAGCCTTGTTTAGGTCTACAATTTTTTTCTGAGGTCTTGGCTGATTTCTTATGATTTTCCCATGATGTCAAGCAAAGAGGCACTGAGTTTGACGGTGGGCCTTGAAATACATCCACAGGTACACCTCCAATTGACTCAAACTATGTAAATTAGCCTATCAGAAGCTTCTAAGGCAATGATATCATTTTCTGGACTTTTCCAAGCTTTTTAAATGCACAGTCAACTTCTGACCCACTGGAATTGTGATACAGTGAATTATACTGTAAGTCAAATAATCTGTCTGTAAACAGTTGTTGGGAAAATTACTTTGTGTCATGCACAAAAGTTGCCAAAACAATAGTTTGTTAACAAGAAATTTGGGGAGTGGTTTAAAAACGAGTTTTAATGACTCCAACCTTAGTGTTTGTTTTTTTTTGTGTTTTTTTTTCTGCATTGTAGAATAATAGTGAAGACATCCAACCTATGAAATAACACATATGGAACCAATTAGCAACCAACAAATTGTTAAACAAATTTAGATTTTAGAATCTTTAAAGTAGCCACACTTTGGCCTGATGACAGATTTGTACACTCTTGGCATTCGCTCAACCAGCTTCACCAGGAATGCTTCTACCAACAGTCTTTAAGGAGTTCCCACATATGCTGAGCACTTGATTGCTTTTCCTTCACTCTGGGGTCCAACTCATCCCAAACCATCTCAACTGGGTTGAGGTCGGGTGATTGTGGAAGCCAGGTAATCTGATGCAGCACTCCATCACTCTCCTTCTTGGTACAATAGCCCTTACACAGCCTGGAGGTGTGTTGGGTCATTGTTCTGTTGAAAAACAATTGGTAGTCCCACTAAGCGCAAATCAGATGGGATGGCACAAATTAAGAAAAAGCCTGGAATGATTAGGTGTGTCCAAACTTTTGACTGGTACTGTGGTACTGTGGTACTGTGTGTGTGTGTGTGTGTGTGTGTGTGTGTGTGTGTGTGTGTGTGTGTGTGTGTGTGTGTGTGTGTGTGTGTGTGTGTGTGTGTGTGTGTGTGTGTGTGTGTGTGTGTGTGTGTGTGTGTGTGTGTGTGTGTTGTATAGACATTTTGTGGATAGAATATTTAGAATACATTGCATAGAATAGTATATACAGCAATAGATGAATAGAACGACATTGACTAGAATATCGTATATACATATGAAATTAGTAAAACAGTATGTAAACATTAAAGTGACCAGTGCTTTCATGTCTATGGACATAGGGCAGCAGTATCTAAGGTGCAGGGTTGAGTAACTGGATGGTAGCCGAATAGTGACATTGAGGCTTGTGAAGGCTATTTAACAGTATTATGGCCTTGAGATAGAAGTGCTTTTCAGTCTCTCGGTCCCAGCTTTGATGCACCTGTACGGACCTCGCCTTCTGGATGATAAGGGGGTGAACAGGCCATGGCTCGGGTGGTTGATGTCCTTGATGAGCTTTTTGGCCTTCCTGTGACATCGGGTGCTGTACCACCCTCTGGAGAGCCCTGCGGTTGCGGGCGGTGCAGTTGCTGTACCAGGCGGTGGTACAGCCAGACAGGGAGCTCTCAATGGCACATCTTTGTGAGGGTCTTAGGAGCCAAGCCAAATTTCTTCAGCCTCCTGAGGTTGAAGAGGCACTGTTGTGCCTTCTTCACCACACTGTCTGTGTGGGTGGACCATTTCAGATTGTCAGTGAAGTGTACTGTACGATGAGGAACTTGAAGCTTTTCACCTTCTCAACTGCAGCCCGTGGATGTGGATGGGGGCATGCTCCATCTGCTGGATCCTGAAGTCCACGATCAGCTCCTTCATTTTGTTGACATTGAGGGAGAGATTATTTTCCTGGCACCACTCCGCCAGGGCCCTCACCTCCTCCATGTAGGTTGTCTAGTCATTGTTGGTAATCAGGCCTACCACTGTTGTGTCGTCTGGAAACTTGAAGATTGAGTTGGAGGCTTGTGTGGTCACGCAGTCACTGGTGAACAGGGTGTACAGGAGGAGGCTGACGTTTCACCCTTGTGGAAACCCTGTGTTGAGGATCAGTGTAGTAGAGGTGTTGTTTCTTAGCTTCACCACCTGGGGGCGGCCCATCAAGACGTCCAGGACCCATTTGCACAAGGCAGGGTTCAGACCCATGGCCCCGAGCATAGTGACGAGCTTGGAGAGTACCATGGTGTTGAAGACTGAGCTGTAGTTGATGAACCACTTTCTTACATAGCTATTCCTCCTGTCCAGATAGGATACAGCAGTGTATAGTGCGAGGGTGATTGCATCGTCTATGGATCTATTGGGGCGGTATGCAAATTGACGTGGGTCTAGGGTGTCGTGTAAGGTGGAGGTGATATGATCCTTAACTACCCTCTCAAAACACTTCATGATGACAGTAGTGAGTGCCAAGGGGCGATAGTCATTTAGTTCAGTTACCTTTGCTTTCTTGGATAGTGGAACAATGGTGGACATCGTGAAGCAAGTGGGGGACAGCAGATGGATAGGGAGAGATTATTCTCAAAGCGGGCAAAGAATGTGTTTAGCTCGTCTTTGTCCGCAACATGGCTGGTTTTCCCTTTGTAATCCGTGATTGTCTGGAGTCCCAGTCACACACGTCTCATGTCTGAGCCGTTGAATTGCGACTCCACTTTGTCTCTGTACTGATTTTTGTATTCAACCATATTCCCAACATGTCAAAGTGGTTTTGTTGTGTTTTTGACTTTGTTCAAGTGCCACTTTACCCGATCCACTGATGAATAGAAATAGAGTGTTCTAGTGTGTAGCTATTTAGAAGCCCTTTCCTACTCTCTGTATTGCCTGGTGGTTATGTAGAGCAAGACCCTGCAGCTATTGTCTCCCGATTTTATTCTTAGGATGGAAAGTCATTAACTTGCTCTTGTGGCAGATGGACATGTCGCTCCATTAAGAAACTAATATCAGCTCTGTGTGTGCATGTGTGCATGTGTGCATGTGTGCATGTGTGAAATTTCAATGAAGGTATCTGAACAAGGACAGGGGAAGGTCACAGACAATGGAACAATCAAGTCATCATATTGTCAGACATTGGATCTATCACTTGGGATCTATCACCATTAAAAATATTTTTTCAGAGGAGATGTGGTATGCTAGATGTAAGCTAGAAGAAATGTACAGCACCTTTAAAGGTCCAATGCAGCCATTTTAGTCTAAATATTAAATCATTTCTGGGCAACAATTATAGTAACTTACTTTGATTGCTTTCAATTAAAATGGTCAACGACCAAACAATAATTAAAAATGCTTCTTAGCGAGGAACAATTTCTCAAGCAAGAATTTTGCTAGGACTGTCTAGGAGTGGACTGAAATTTCAGGCAGCCTTTTTAAACACCTCTTAACCTAAAAGGGCATCATAATTTGACAGTATTATTCCAAACACAGGAAAATGAGGTTGTTGACTGCACTGGGCCTTTAGAGAGGAGTTGTTCATACTTTGTTTCACAAATCAGAGCCAAAGATATCTTTCTCTGAGTATACCAAACATTATGAACACATTCCTTATATTGAGTTGCAAACCGCTTTTGCACTCAGAAGAGCCTCGATTCATCAGGGCATGGAATATATATGGACTATACAAGATGTCAATGCATTCCACAGGGATGCTGGTCCATGTTGGCTACAATGCTTCCCATAGTTGTGTCAAGTCAGCTAGATGTCCTTTTGGTGGTGGACAATTCTTGATACACACAGGAAACTGTTGAGTGTGAAAAACCCAGCAGTGTTGCAGTTCTTGGCACAAACCGGTGAACCTGGCACCTACTAGCATACCCCATTTAAAGCCATTTTAATATTTTGTCTTGCCCATTCACCCTCTGAATGATGCACATACACAATCCATGTCTTAGTTATCTCAAAGCTTAAAAATCCTTCTTTAACTCCACTTCGTCTATAATGGTTGAAGTGGATTTAAAAAGTGACATCAACAATCTTGGTTTCCTCAGACCAGAGAATCTTGTTTCTCATGGTCTGAGAGTCTTTAGGTGCCATTTGGCAAACTCCAAGCGGGCGGTCATGTGCAATTTACTGAGGAGTGGCTTTCCTCTGGCCATTTCTCCTTAAAGGCCTGATTGGTGGAGTGCTGCAGATATAGTTGTCTTTCTGGAAGGTTCTCCCATCTCCACAGAGGAACTCTAGAGCTCTGTCAGAGTGACCATCAGGTTCTTGGTCACCTGTCTGACCAAGTCCCATCTCCCCCGATTGCTTAGTTTAGCCGGGCGGCCAGCTCTAGGAAGAGTCTTGGTGGTTCCAAACTTCTTCCATTTATAAATGATGGAGGCCACTGTGTTCTTGGGGACCTTGAACACTACAGACATTTTTTTGTAGATTTCCACAGATCTGTGCCTCGACATAATCCTGCCTCGGAGCTCTACGGACTATTCCTTTGACCTAATGGCTTGGTTTTTGCTCTGACATGCACTGTCAACTGTGGGACCTTATATAGGCATGTGTGTGCCTTTCCATATCCAATCAATTGAATTTACCACAGGTGGACTCCAATCAAGTTGTAGAAACATCTCAAGGATCATCAATGGAAACAGGATGCTCCTGTCCTGAGTTCAATTTCGAGTCTCATAGAAAAGGGTCTGAAACCTTATGTAAATAAGTGAATAATGGCGCCAGAGGAGATGGCTGCCATTTACGGTCCCCTAACCATTTGTGCTATTGTATGTGTTGTTTTCTGCATTATTTGTAACTAATTCGGCCATAATGTTTCTGCGACCGTCTCTTATGACTGAATAAAGCTTCTAGACATCAGGACAGAAATTACTTGCCCAGTATCGGAAGAATATTTTTTCTTCATACAAGTTGGACACAGAAGACATCCGACAAGGCCCTCATCCCCCCGTCAATTCAAAGGAGAAAGAGACAGAGATATCGGGGACGTAGGTGTCACGGTTCATGAATCCACTGCCTCCCTCTCTCTTTCTCTTTCTCTCTCTCTTTCTCTCTCTCTCTCTCTCCCGTGTTTGTGTGGGCGTGGTTCCCAATCTCGGCCTGATTGTCTGCGCCAGCTGGAACCACTTATCTTCCCTTTATATGTTCTGTAACCAGTGTTTCTTGTTGTCAGATCGTTGTTACTTCCCTGAGGTTGTGTTGTTACTTCCCTGAGGTTGTGTCGTGTGTCAGTGCTCATCTCTCGCCGCCCTTGTGTGGATTATCTGCTGTGCTCCTTCCTTCCCATCCGGACACACTCCCCTGGATTTCTCAGCACGCTATCACCGGAAGTTGCGCCCTAGTCTCTGGGTCGGATTCCGTCTGAGTACAGTCTGTCTGTCCTGTTGCTGATATAATTGTATTCATTAAACCATCGTTGCTTGCATCTTGCATCCGCCTCTGTATTGTCACAGTAGGTCTGGGTGCCTTGTAAGGATCCGACAGCAGGTGGGTAATCTTCCTTTACCATCGGTCTTATTAACCAACATACAATCATTGGATAATAAAATAGACGAACGACAAGAATTACCGGTGATAAAGGAAGATTACCAAAGGGACATTAAAAACTGTAATATCTTATGTTTCACCGAGTCATGGCTGAACGACGACATGAATAACATACAGCTGGGGTGTTTTACAAGTTTCAGCAGGATAGAACAGTCGCCTCTGGTAAGACAAGGTGTGGCAGACTATGTATATTTGTAAACAATAGCTGGTGCATGAAATCTAAGGAAGTCTCGATGCTTTGCTGCCCTCAGGTAGAGTATCTCATGATAAACAATAGACCACACTTTTTCTTCGTAGCTGTCTATTTACCACCACAGACCGATGCTGGCACTAAGGCTGCACTCAATGAGCTGTATTCGTAACAGAAGCAACAGGAAAACGCTGATCCAGAGGCGGCTCTCCTAGTGGCGGGGGACTTTAATGCAGGGCAACTTTAGCATGTTAAATGTGCATTCAGAGGGATAAAAACTCTAGACCACCTTTACTTCACACACAGAGATGCATACAAAGCTCGCCCTCACTGTACATTTGGCAAATCTGACCATAATTCTATCCTCCATATTCATGCTTCCAAGCAAAACCAGTGCGGAAGTGGTCTGATGACGCCGATGCTATGCTACAGGACTATTTTCCTAGCACAGACTGAAATATCAAATCAAATCAAATCAAATGTATTTATAGAGCCCTTATATCAGTTGATATCTAAAAGTGCTGTACAGAAACCAGCCTAAAACCCCAAACAACAAGCAATACAGGTGTAGAAGCATGGTGGCTAGGAAAAACTCCATAGAAAGGCCATAACCTAGGACGAAACCTAGAGAGGAACCAGGCTATGAGGGGTGGCCAGTCCTCTTCTGGCTGTGCCGGGTGGAGATTATAACAGAACATGGCCAAGATGTTCAAATGTTCATAAATGACCAGCATGGTCAAATAATAATAATCACAGTAGTTGTCGAGGGTGCAACAAGTCAGCACCTCAGGAGTAAATGTCAGTTGGGTTTTCATATCCAATCATTATGAGTAACTCTACCGCTCCTGCTGTCTCAAGGGAGTTGAAAAAAACAGGCCTGGGACAGGTAGCACGTCCGGTGAACAGGTCAAGTCCATAGCCGCAGGCAGAACAGTTGAAACTGGAGCAGCAGCACGGCCAGGTGGACTGGGGACAGCATGGAGTCATCATGCCAGGTAGTCCTGAGGCATGGTCCTAGGGCTCAGGTCCTCCGAGAGAGAGAAAGAAAGAGAGAAAGAGATAATTAGAGAGAGCATACTTAAATTCACACAGGACACCGGATAAGACAGGAGAAGAACTCAAGATATAACAGACTGACCCTAGTCCCCAGACACAAACTACTGCAGCATAAATACTGGAGGCTGAGACAGGAGGGGTCAGAAGACACTGTGGCCCCATCCGAACAGGGCCAAACAGGCAGGATATTACCCACTTTGCCAAAGCACAGCCTCCACACCACTAGAGGGATATCTTCAAAGATCTCTTTGTTTCTTGGGACTGAAAACAAGCATCTCTGTTTTGTCCGAGTTTAAAAGTAGAAAGTTTGCAGCCATCCACTTCCTTACGTTTAAACACAGGCTTCTAACTAGGGTAATTTTGTGGTTTTCACCATGTTTCATTGAAATGTACAGCTGTGAGTCATCCACATAGCAGTGAAAGTTAACATTATGTTTTCGAAAGACATCCCCAAGAGGTCAAATATATAGTGAAAACAATAGTGGTCCTAAAATGGAACCCAGAGGAACACCGAATTTACAGTTGATTTGTCAGAGGACAAACCATTCACAGAGACAAACTGATATCTTTCTGACAGATAAGATGTAGACCAGGCCAGAACTTGTCTGTGTAGACCAATTTGGGTTTCCAATCTCTCCAAAAGAATGTGTCGATCGATGGTATCAAAAGCAGAACTAAGGTCTAGGAGCACGAGGACAGATGCAGAGCCTCGGTCTGACGCCATTAAAAGGTAATTTACCACCTTCCCAAGTGCAGTCTCAGTGCTATGATGGGGTCTTTTGTATACATTTTTTGTCTTCAGGAACACAGTGAGTTCCTGCAAAACAGCTTTTTCAATTTCTTTTGAGAGGAATGAAAGATTCGATGTTGGCCGATAGTTTTTTATATTTTCTGGGTCAAGGTTTGGCTTTTTCAAGAGAGGCTTTATTACTGCCACTTTTAGTGAGTTTGGTACACATCCGCTGGATAGAGAGCCGTTTATTATGTTCAACATAGGAGGGCCAAGCACAGGAAGCAGCTCTTTCAGTAGTTTAGTTGGAATAGGGTCCAGTATGCAGCTTGATGGTTTAGAGGCCATGACTATTTTCATCATTGTGTCAAGAGATATAGTATTAAAACACTTGAGTGTCTCTCTTGATCCTAGGTCCTGGCAAAGTTGTGCAGACTCCGGACAACTGAGCTTTGAAGGAATACGCAGATTTAAAGAGGAGTCCGTCATTTGCTTTCTAATGATCATGATCTTTTCCTCAAAGAAGTTCATGAATTTATTACTGCTGAAGTGAAAGCCATCCTCACTTGGGGAATGCTGCTATTTAGTTAGCTTTGCAACAGTATCAAAAATAAATTACGGATTGTTTTTATTTTCCTCAATTAACTCTTCGATACTGCACGGTACCGTCTTTCCAAGCTAGTCGGAAGATTTCCAGTTTGGTGTGACGCCATTTCCGTTCCAATTTTCTGGAAGCTTGCTTCTGTCATGTTTGTCATTTATTATCATGTCTTGTCCCTGTGCTCCCCATTCTATTCGTTTCCCTCTGCTGGTCTTATTTGGTTCTTTCCCTCCTTCTATCCCTCTCTCTCCCCCCTCCCTCTCTCACTCTCTCGCTCTCTCTTCTCTCTATCGTTCCGTTCCTGCTCCCAGCTGTTCCTATTCCCCTAATCATCATTTAGTCTTCCCACACCTGTTCCCGATCCTTTCCCCTGATTAGAGTCCCTATTTATTCCTTTGTGTTCCGTTCCTGTCCCGTCGGTTCCTTGTTTAGTATTCACCATGCTGTGATTGCGTTTCGCCCTGTCCTGTCGTGTTTTTGCTGTGATTGTGTTTCGCCCTGTCCTGTCGTGTTTTTTGCCTTCATCAGATGCTGCGTGTGAGCAGGTGTCTCTGTCTACTACGGCCTGCGCCTACCCGTAGCGACCTGCAGTCTGTGGCCGCTTCTCCAGTTATTCCCCTCTACAGACTAGAGGATTTCTGTTATTCCCCTGTTTGGACTTAAATAAACTCTGTTTCTGTTAAGTCGCTTTTGGGTCCTCTTTCACCTGCATGACAGCTTCAGAGCTCGGGTATTTTCTGTATACCAGGGAGCTAGTTTCTTATGACAAATGTTTTTTTGTTTTTAGGGGTGCAACTGTATCTAGGGTATTGCGCAAGGTTAAATTGAGTTCCTCAGTTAGGTGGTTAACTAATTTTTGTCCTCTGACATCCTTGGGTAGGCAAAGGGAGTCTGGAAGTTCATCAAGGAATCTTTATGTTGTCTGAGAATTTATAGCACGACTTTTGATGCTCCTTGGTTGGGGTCTGAGCAGATTATTTGTTGTAATTGCAAACATAATAAAATGGTGGTCCAATAGTCCAGGATTATGAGGAAAAACATTAAGATCCACACCATTTATTCCATGGGACAAAACTAGGTCCATAGTATGACTGTGACAGTGAGTAGGTCCAGAGACATGTTGGACAAAACCCACTGAGGCGATGATGGCTCCGAAATCCTTTTGGAGTGGGTCTGTGGACTTTTCCATGTGAATATTAAAATCACCAAAAATGTGAATATTATCTGCTATGACTACAAGGTCCGATAGGAATTCAGAGAACTCAGTGAGGAATGCTGTATATGGCCCAGGAGGCCTGTACACAGTAGCTATAAAAAGGCGATTGAGTAGGCTGCATAGATTTCATTTCAAGAAGCTCAAAAGACGAAAACGTTTTTTTTTTTTTTTGTAAATTGAAATTTGCTATCGTAATGTAACCAGAAGGTGAGGCCTCATTTAACACAGTAAATTAATCAGGCTTAAGCCATGTTTCAGTCAGGCCAATCACATCAAGATTATGATCAGTGATTAGTTCATTGACTATAACTGCCTTTGAAGTGAGGGATCTAACATTAAGTAGCCCTATTTTGAGATGTCAGGTATCACGATCTCTATCAATAATGGCAGGAATGGAGGAGGTCTTTATCCTAGTGAGATTGCTAAGGCGAACACCGCCATGTTTAGTTTTGCCCAACTTAGGTCGAGGCACAGACACGGTCTTAATGGGGATAGCTGAGCTGACTACACTGACTGTGCTAGCGGCAGACTCCACTAAGCTGGCAGGCTAGCTAACAGCCTGCTGCCTGGCCTGCACCCTATTTCATTGTGAAGCTAGAGGAGTTAGAGCCCTGTCGATGTTGGTAGATAATATGAGAGCACCCCTCCAGCTTGGATGGAGTCCGTCAATCCTCACAGGCCAGGCTTGGTCCTGTTTGTGGGTGAGTCCCACAAAGAGGGCCAATTATCTACAAATTCTATCTTTTGGGAGGGGCAGAAAACAGTTTTCAACCAATGATTGAGTTGTGAGGCTCTGCTGTAGATCTCATCACTACTTCTGTTCCCGGGATTCTTCCGAATGCATTGAGGAGTACACCACATCAGTCACTGGCTTCATCAATAAGTGCATTGACGATGTCATCCCCACAGCAACTGTATGTACATACCCCAAACAGAAGCCATGGCTTACAGGAAACATCTGCACTGAACTAAAGGGTAGAGCTGCCGCTTTTAAGGAGCGGTACTTTAACCCGGAAGCTAATAAGAAATCCCGCTATGTCCTCTGACGAACCATCAAATAGGCAAAGCATCAATAAAGGACTGAATCATACTGCACCGGCTCCGATGCTAATCGGATGCGGCAGGGCTTGCAAACTATTACAGACTACAAAGGGAAGCACAGACGACAGCTGCCCAGTGACCCGGGCCCACCAGACAAATTACTTCTAAGCTCGCTTCGAGGCAAGAAACTCTGAAACATGCATTAGAGCATCAGCTGTTCCGGATGACTGCGTGATCATGCTCTCTGTAACATTCTACTGGGCCAGATGGATTACCAGGATGTGTACTCCAAGCATGCACTGACCAACTGGCAAGTGTCATCACTGACATTTTCAACATGTCCCTGACTGAGTTTGCAATACTAACATGTTTCAAGCAGACCACCAAAGTCCCTGTGTCCAAGAACACTAAGGTAACCTGCCTAAATAACTACCGACCCATAGCACTCACTTCTGTAGCCATGAAGTGCTTTGAAAGGCTGGTCATGGCTCACATCAACACCATTATCCCACCCTTTCCCACCTGGACAAAAGGAACACGTATGTGAGAATGATATTCATTGACTACAGCTCAGCGTTCAACACCATAGTGCCCTCAAAGCTCATCACTAAGCTAAGGACCCTGAGACTAAACACCTCCCTCTGTAACTGGATCCTGGACTTCCTTACGGGCCGCCCCCAGGTGGTAAGGGTATCCACCACTCTGATCCTCAACACTGGGGCCCCTCAGGGGTGTCTGCTCAGTCCCCTCCTGTACTCCCTGTTCACTCATGACTGCATGGCCAGGCACGACTCCAACGCCATCATTAAGTTTGTCGATGACACAACAGTGGTAGGACTGATCAGCAACAACGATGAGACAGCCTATAGGGAGGAGGTCAGAGACCTGGCCGTTTGGTGCCAGGACAACTACCTCTCCCTCAACGAGATCAAGACAAAGGAGGTGATTGTGACTACAGGAAAAGGAGGACCGAGCACGCCCCCATTCTCATCAACGGGACTGTAGTGGCGCAGGTTGAGAACTTCAAGTTCCTTGGTGTCCACATCAAATCAAATCAAATCAAATCAAATTTATTTATATAGCCCTTCGTACATCAGCTGATATCTCAAAGTGCTGTACAGAAACCCAGCCTAAAACCCCAAACAGCAAACAATGCAGGTGTAAAAGCACGGTGGCTAGGAAAAACTCCCTAGAAAGGCCAAAACCTAGGAAGAAACCTAGAGAGGAACCGGGCTATGTGGGGTGGCCAGTCCTCTTCTGGCTGTGCCGGGTAGAGATTATAACAGAAAATGACCAAGATGTTCAAATGTTCATAAATGACCAGCATGGTCAAATAATAATAAGGCAGAACAGTTGAAACTGGAGCAGCAGCACAGTCAGGTGGACTGGGGACAGCAAGGAGCCATCATGTCAGGTAGTCCTGGGGCACGGTCCTAGGGCTCAGGTCCTCCGAGAGAGAGAAAGAAAGAGAGAATTAGAGAGAGCATATGTGGGGTGGCCAGTCCTCTTCTGGCTGTGCCGGGTGGAGATTATAACAGAACGTGGCCAAGATGTTCAAATGTTCATAAATGACCAGCATGGTTGAATAATAGTAAGGCAGAACAGTTGAAACTGGAGCAGGAGCATGGCCAGGTGGACTGGGGACAGCAAGGAGTCATCATGTCAGGTAGTCCTGGGGCATGGTTCTAGGGCTCAGGTCCTCCGAGAGAGAGAAAGAAGGAGAGAAGGAGAGAATTAGAGAACGCACACTTAGATTTACACAGGACACCGAATAGGACAGGAGAAGTACTCCAGATAAACAAACTGACCCTAGCCCCCCCGACACATAAACTACTGCAGCATAAATACTGGAGGCTGAGACAGGAGGGGTCAGGAGACACTGTGGCCCCATCCGAGGACACCCCCCGGACAGGGCCAAACAGGAAGGATATAACCCCACCCACTTTGCCAAAGCACAGCCCCCACACCACTAGAGGGAAATCTACAACCACCAACTTACCATCCTGAGACAAGGCCGAGTATAGCCCACAAAGATCTCCGACACGGTACAACCCGACACATCACGAACAAGCCATCATGGTCCAAACACACCAAGACAGTCGTGGAGAGGGCACAAAAAAACCTATTCCCCCTCAGGAGACTGAAAAGATTTGGGTCCTCAGATCCTCAAAAGGTGCAACATCTGCACCATCGAGAGCAACCTGACTGGTTGCATCACTGCCTGGTATGGCAACTGCTCAGCCTCCGACCGCAATGCACTACAGAGGGTATTGCGAACAGCCCAGTATATCATTATTACTAAGCTTCCTGCCATACATGCGGTGTCAGAAGAAGGCCCTAAAAATTGTCAAAGACTTCTGCCACCCTGTTCTCTTTGCTAATGCACGGCAAGCGGTACCTGTAGCGCCAAGTCTGGGTCCAAAAGGCTTTTTATCAGCTTCTACCCCCAAGCCATAAGACTCCTGAACAGCTAATCATATGGCTACCCAGACTATTTGCATTGTCCCTCCCCTTCTTTTATGCTGCTGCTACTCTATGTTTATTTTTAAAAAGTACTTATCTTTCTTTTACGTCAGACTTATTTTTCTTAAATCTGCATTGTTGGTTAAGGACTTGTAAGCATTTCACTATAAGGTCTACCTACACCTGTTGTATTCGGCGTATAAGACAAATACAATACAATAGTTCTCTTGAATTTTCTTGTCAATTTTCCAAAATGGTTTGTCATTATTGGGTATTGTGTGTAGATTGAATTTGTTTTCGTTAATCTATTTTAGAATAAGGTTGTAAGAAAAAAATGAAAGTCAGGGTCTGAATACTTTCCTAAGGCACTGTACATATCATACCCCCCCCCCCCCCAAAAAGGATAACCTCCCCTGTTATTGTAATGGTGAGAGGTTAGCATGTCTTGGGGGTATGATATTTGTGCGTCTGTAACTTTCTCACTCATCATTATTAAGGACTAATTTAGGAGTATCTGTAATCATGGTAGCATCCACATTAATGTAGAAGTGTTTAGAAACATATTTTATTATTATTTACAATAAAATTGACTCCAAAATATTATCACTTCATTTCTATTGGGCACAAACAAAAACAAACAGCAAATGCATCCAAGAAGTTGGTACAGTCACATGCTTGATTGAATCATTGCGTGCTAGGAATATGGGACCAAATACTACACTTTTGGCTCCTTTAAATAAGTGAATTTGTCCCAATACCTTTGGTCCCCTGAAATAGTGGGACTATGTACAAAAAGTGCTGTAATTTCTAAACTTGCTATAGATTAAATTACCCTCAAATTAAAGCTAACAGTCTGCACTTTAATATCATAGTCATTGTACAGAGCCTCTATATATTGATCTCTCTCTATGTATAGCTCAATATATATGAATCTTTCACTATATAGATGTCAATACATATGGATCTCTCTCTATATATGTGCCTCTGTCACAGTTACATCTAGAAATCATTTGCAGAACAGGAAACCAAACTCAGCATGCAGTTCTGGATAGTTCACCAGACACTAATAAGGACTAAAAAGCATCAATATTGATTCTCCATGGAAACATCTTTTTAATCCAGGATTTAGGCATAATCTGTGTCTGGGAAGCCAGCTCTCTGTATGAAACCCCTTCAAATATTGTATTCAGTCCCTTTACTGTATGTTTTAGTTTGACTTCCATGGATATTATTCCACTCAAGTCCAGAAAGAAAGAGCTATGAACATCATTAATGCTCAAAATGCATCTTAAATGCAGCTGTGGAGACCGTAACCATAGTTACACGACATAGAACATTACAAGGTCCCGCTGATGGTTTCTCAGGGCCCTCGGCAGCTTTCGGCAAATACGTAGCGAGCAAAATCCATTTGGAATCGGTTTGTCTGAAATTAGGTATTTTTCTATGCCTCGATGTTTTCTGGTCAATTCAATGTTTGTCTGGTCAGTCCATTATGCTATCAGTGGGTTTTGTTAATAATCTTTGAAAACTTCCTCTGAGCAAAAAACTGCAAACCACAGAGTTAGAAAATGGAATGCGACAAGAGGATAAGTGATGCTATTGTTTTGGTTTTCTCAGTGCCACTCTCTCCAGATCTACATGCAATGCCATGATTATTCAGTACCCTTCTGAAGACTTGTGTTAGCTCCCGAGCCAGTGCCTAGGCTTCTGCTCAGTGGGCTAACAGAGTTGTGTGGCGCGCAGGAGACCAGAAGTCAAACCCCAACCAGTCATATGTTAAACAGAAGCATTCATTAGTGTGTAATAAACTGAGTTTTAAAAAACAGTGTCTCAATAGTGTAGAGCCAAATGACCTAAAATAATGCATGAATTCATCTTGATGCAAAACAGATCTTCATCCACCATTTTTGGCAGTTTCCATTCTAAGTGAGATGTCTGGTATGCATATGCATATGCATCTGGTTTGCATATGCCTGATTAATTAGGGAACATATGGAAAGCGTTGGTGATATTGCTTTATTCTTTGTTCTACATTAAAATGATGCATGGTAAGGCATGCTGTGGCACGTTTTGATTTCACACATCCGATGTGCTTGGTTATGTTTGCAGACACAGGGAGGCATGAAGAGCAACACGGACAAGTTCAGTCATACAAGGCCAAAGCAAGCTGTTTTTTCCAGGAGGCCGCTGACAGGAGGACGGTTCATAGTAATGTCTGGAATGAATCTGGTAGAATGGCATCCAACACATGGAAACCATGTGTTTGATTTATTTGATAACGTTCCACCCATTCCGCTCCAGCCTTTACCACGATCCCGTCCTCCCCAGTTAATGTGCCAGCAACCTCCTGTGCTGGTTTTGCGCAAACCCTAACCCTAACCCATCATTACAGAACATGAGGTACAGTTACCTCCATGTTTTCTTTGTGGTAACAGGGTTATTTTGGTTGCTTATTCTGTATCAGATAATGTGTATTTATTAAGGATCCTCATTACTCTTCCTGGGGTCCAGCAACATACCACATACTGTAATGTGATGATGGTGATAAGGTTTGTTGTAGCTGAGTCGGTAGAGCACGGCAGTTGCAATGCCAAGAAACGTGGGTTCGATTCCAACCACACGTAAAATGTATTTTGACTTTTTTGTTCATTTAGCAGACACTCTTATCCAGAGCGACATACAAGTTAAGTGCCTTGTTCACGGGCACGTCAACAGAACTTTCACCTAGTCTGCTTGGGGATTCGAACCAGCAACTTTTTACTTACTGGTCCAACGCTCTTAAACGCTAGGCTTCCTGCTACCGGGTATACACGTATGACTGTAAGTCGATTGGAGAACAGCGTCTGCTAAATGGCATATATCATATATAATGTGGACCTTCAGTTACCTGACTATATTAAAAGGAAGATAACAGCTGTGTGTTCTTCACATGTAGCCTATATAATATGCAACCAGATTCCACCTGAAATACATTCTCCTTAAAAAAAATGTCTTAATTACTTTTTATGATTTAAATACAATCAGGATATGTTTCTTTTTTAATAGAAGAAGGCTGTTTTGTATTCCTGGTGAGGCGGTCGCCACGACACATTGATTTAATTCAGAGTTCAAACGTGCTTTCACTGACCTCTAGATGCAGATTCCCTGATGGGTTGTCCCCTACTAGCTTTCAACTTCCACCACCCACACATACACTGTTTGCATAAGGAACATTTGCACAATGTCTTGATTGTCCCCCTGAACTGACATGTTTAAAATAAAATATTCTCACTAAGGTAGACTTGTGTGTTTTTAGTTTGAGGCCATGCAAACGTTGCATGTATAGATTTAATTAGCATGAAAAAACAGACAAATAGAAAATTAAATAAAAAGGGATTTTTGAATGTGTTCAACATGTTTCAAAATGTTATTACTGAATTGATTACACATTGTGCATAACGTCCTAATGTTCCAGATAGCAGCAAGGCTAAGTGCACACTATTGCTTTAAATACAGGTAGTCTATCTATGTACTTTTAATTTGTGTAGAGAAAATTACTAGTTCGAACTGAATAGAGTAGCCTTGCCTCTCTGTCTAATTGACCCAGTCAGAACCATAGAATAACATGAAATTATAGGTTCTCTATGGCATTATAGGTTCTTTATGTAATTATAGGTCTTCTATGGTCAGACACTTGTCACTGTAGTGTAAAGAGTAGTTTCTCCCCAGTACCTCCACTCAGTGGTCTCCCCCTTAGTCCCTCCCTGGTTAAAGGCTGACAGATATACCCAAACCATTCCCTCCACCAACCCCCCTTAAGGCCTTCTATAACACACTCTCCATCACCACACATCATCATGTTATCCAAAGCAACTTACAGCCTCTCGTGCATACATTTTACATATGGGTGACCTCAGAACTTGAACCCACTAACCTAGCATTACAAGCACCACACTCTACCAACTGAGCCACAAAGGGCCACAACTGATACTGCCCAGCAATGCAAACATCCACTTTGCACAGTGCCACTATTGAGAACCCCGTGCTGGAAATCTCAGGAATGCGTTACAAATGGCACCCTACTTCCTACATGTTGCACTACTTTTGACCAGAGCCCTGTAGGGACAGAGCACTATATAGGGAATAGGGTGCCATTGGGATGCAGAATTGGACAGAGCAGGGAGGCTTAAATCCCTCTTCTTTATTTTGTGTTGTACTTTTTGCTTATTTGGTTTCTCCAGATACAGTATACATATTTCTCAGTATTTGAATGATGCTACCAATTTCACAGTGATTTTGACGCAAATACATTTTTATGTACACTTATTTCGGTCAGCCACATTTAAAGTATGTTCTCTTCATGCAGCACAGTCCTTAAACAACACAGTAGTATCCTTTATCTTGTTGCTGTAGGCTGGTAAATATAGCGTGTAGTGTTACATCACTGTTATAACTCAGTAGCTCGGTCAAGGAGAAGAATGACCAAGCAGGCTCAGAGTCATCAGCAGCCTCCGAGATTACTCCTCACGTCCCCGCAAACCACTTCACACAACGGACAGAGGGGACGGGCCACACATTAATATCATCTGCTTTCTGGGGACATGTGCGATGATCTTGCATACATGAAATGTGGCATGATATGCAGCGAGACTATAGGCTATAGCAGGGTTCCCCAAATGGCGGCCCGTGTGCAGGATTTTGTTCCGCGGATTTTGTTCCCCCCCCAAGTTTTCTCAGCAAAACAAATGTAATAATATACATATCCTATATACACTATCGTTCAAAAGTTTCGGGTCACTTAGAAATGTCCTTGTTTTTGGAAGAAAATAATATTTTCTCTCCATTAAAATAACATCAAATTGATCAGAAATACAGTGTAAACATTGTTAATATTGTAAATGGGTATTGTAGCTGAAATGGCTGATTTTTAATGGAATATCTACATAGGCGTACAGAGGCCAATTATCAGCAAACATCACTCCTGTGTTCCAATGGCACGTTGTGTTAGCTAATCCAAGTTGATCATTTTAAAAGGCTAATTGATCATTAAAAAATCCTTTTGCAATTATGTTAGCAGAGCTGAAAACTGTTGATCTGATTAAAGAAGGAATAAAACGGGCCTTCTTTAGACTAGTTGAGTATCTGGAGCATCAGCATTTGTGGGTTCGATTACAGGAACAAAATGGCCAGAAACAAAGCACTTTCTTCTGAAACTCGTCAGTCTATTCTTGTTCTAAGAATTTAAGGCTATTCCATGCGGGAAATTGTCAAGAAACTGAAGATCTCATACAACACTGTGTACTACTCCCTTAACAGAACAGCGCAAACTGTCTCTAACCAGAATAGAAAGAGGAGTGGGAGGCCCCGGTACACACCTGAGCAAGAGGACAAGTACATTAGAGTGTCTAGTTTGAGAAACAGAAGCCTCACAAGTCCTCAACTGACAGCTTCATTAAATAGTACCTGTAAAACACCAGTCTCAACGTCAACAGTGAAGAGGCGACTGAGGTGTCTGTTCTTTTGCCCATTTTAATCTTACATTTTTTGGCCAGACTGAGATATGGCTTTTTTTTGCAACTCTGCCTGAAAGGGTTCTTTGAATGTCCCCATAGTAGAACCCTTTGAAGAAACCCTTTTGGTTTCTGGTAGAAGAGCGCTTCCTACAGAGAGTTCTACATGGAACCCAAAAGGGTTCTACATGGAACCAAAAAGGGTTCTCCTATTGGGACAGCTGAAGAATCCTTTTTGAAAACTTTTTTTCTAAGAGTGTGCATCCCACCTCTGTGTGTTGGGGAGCAAAAGGATTACAAACTACCCACATTAGAGCAGTCAGTACAATTATCCATGCAGTATAGCCTACATTGTGAAATTCTGTGACAGGATATATCTGTGAAAATGTATGGTCAACATGAACCCACAGAAGTGTTTACATATGTAACAGCCTTCTTTATGGTAAGGCAGGCAAATGAGGAGCCGTTTGAGAACATCTGTCAGGCCTAATTAGCTTGAGGACAGGAGAATCACATGGGGCAATCCATAGCTTCTGTATTGGGCCCCTCAACTGGCAGATGCTGTACATGTATCTCAACAGAAATGTGCTAGGCTGTTCCAATATGGACACCGTACAACCAGAATGTTTTATACGTGAGTACATGAATACAGAATGGGATGATGAGGGTTATGCCATGTACAGGCCTTACTGGGTTATATCATGTACAGGCCTTTCTTACTGGGTTATACCACGTGCAGGCCGTTATACTATGGGGCGGCAGGTAGCCTAGTGGTTTGAGTGTTGAACTAGTATCCGCAAGATCAAATCCCTGACCTGACAAAGTAAAAATCTGTTGTTCTGCCCCTCAACAAGGCAGTTAAGCCACTGTTCCTAGGCTGTCATTGAAAATAATTTGTTCTTAACTGACTTGTCTAGTTCAATAAAGATCAAATAAAAGGCCTTTCTGGGTTATACCATGTACAGACCTTTCTTACTGGGTTATACCATGTACAGACCTTTCTTACTGGGTTATACCATGTACAGACCTTTCTTACTGGGTTATACCATGTACAGACCTTTCTTACTGGGTAATACCATGTACAGACCTTTCTTACTGGGTTATACCATGTACATACCTTTCTTACTGGGTTATACCATGTACAGACCTTTCTTACTGGGTTATACCATGCACAGACCTTTCTTACTGGGTTATACCATGTACAGACCTTTCTTACTGGGTTATACCATGTACAGACCTTTCTGACTGGGTTATACCATGTACAGACCTTTCTTACTGGGTTATACAATGTACAGACCTTTCTTACTGGGTTATACCATGTACAGACCTTTCTTACTGGGTTATACCATGCACAGACCTTTCTTACTGGGTTATACCATGTACAGACCTTTCTTACTGGGTTATACCATGTACAGACCTTTCTTACTGGGTTATACCATGTACAGACCTTTCTTACTGGGTTATACAATGTACAGACCTTTCTTACTGGGTTATACCATGTACAGACCTTTCTTACTGGGTTATACCATGTACAGACCTTTCTTACTGGGTTATACCATGTACAGACCTTTCTTACTGGGTTATACCATGTACAGACCTTTCTTACTGGGTTATACCATGTACAGACCTTTCTTACTGGGTTATACCATGTACAGACCTTTCTTACTGGGTTATACCATGTACAGACCTTTCTTACTGGGTTATACCATGTACAGACCTTTCTTACTGGGTTATACCATGTACAGACATTTATTACTGGATTATACCATGTACATACCTTTCTTTCTGGGTTATACCATGTACAGACCTTTCTTACCGGGTTATACCATGTACAGACCTTTCTTACTGGGTTATACCATGTACAGACCTTTCTTACTGGGTTATACCATGTGCAGACCTTTCTTACTGGGTTATACCATGTACAGACATTTCTTACTGGGTTATACCATGAACAGACCTTTCTTACTGGGTTATACCATGTACAGACCTTTCTTACTGGGTTATACCATGTACAGACCTTTCTTTCTGGGTTATACCATGTACAGACCTTTCTTACTGGGTTATACCATGTGCAGACCTTTCTTACTGGGTTATACCATGTGCAGGCCTTTCTTTCTGCAAATGGCAGTGTAAATGTTTGTTTTTATTGTAAAGTACAAGATAGTTGCTGATGCGATTATGATATATGGCATAGGCCCAAGCAAGCACTGTCATAAAAAAATGTACGCTTACGCTGAGCAATTATGATTTTCCAAAACGCAAAGATGTTCGGTGCTGAACAATTTGGCACTACCTATGCTGCACCACTAAGGCATAAAAAAGGCTTGTGGTTTGGACGTTATAGTACACTTACACTTCTGTTGGAACTGGCTGCCAACACAATGGATTGTGGGAAAGACAGTACCACCATGAGAACAACAAAAGAAAAAAACGGAAGGAATTGTACAAACACTATTTTCACAGCTGAGGTGTTTTGTGTGAACGTACTATACAATTTATTTGACAAATTTGAACAAAAATGATGTCAATGACAAATGATTGGACGGTCATTTTGAACTACCGTCCGGTGTATTGTGGAGAGTCTGTAGCTGTGAGGCTTGCATGGATCCAATGCTGTTTGTCCATCAAGGTTTTCCAAGCCACATGGGTCTTATGTTTGTTCCTTGAATAATTGGATAATGACAAGACTGTAGACGATTTTACATGGGTCCTGTTGGATAGAAACAGCAGCAATACATCCAAGTCTTCTGGACTCAATTTACATTTTCCCTCCACAGTCTTATCTGTCACTATGGTAACCTCTTTATTTATCTCTCTTTCTTTGCAGGCTGTTGAAACCAACCTGGCTTCCAAGGACAGTCACTGGGTATTTGTCAATGAGGTAAGCGAAGATGAGAGTATTTATGTTGATGCTGCTGATAAATCTCTCTCTCTCTCTCACTTCTTTTCTCTCTAACTATCTCTTTCTCCTAACTCCTATCTTTGCATTTCCTCTACACTGAGTATAGAAAACATTAGGAGAACCTGCTCTTTCCATTACGTAGACTGACCAGGTGAATCCAGGTGAAAGCTGTGATCCCTTATTGATGTCACTTGTTAAATCCACTTCAATCGGTGTAGATGAAGAGGAGGAGACAGGTTAAAGAATGCTTTTTAAACCTTGAGACAATCAGAGGGTGAATGGGCAAGACAAAATATGTAAGTGTCTTTGAACTGGATATGGTTGTAGGAGTCAGGCGCACCGGTTTGAGTGTATCAAGAACTCCAATGCTGCTGTGTTTTTCACACTCAATAGAATGGTCCAACATCCAAAGGACATCCAGACAACTTGACACAACTGTGGGAAGCATTGGAGTCAACATGGGCCAGCATCCCTGTGGAACGTGTTTGACACCTTGTTGAGTCCATGCCCTGACGAATTGATCCTGTCCTGAGGGCAAAAGGGGGTGCAACTCCATATTAATAAGGTGTTCCTAATGTTTTGTACACTCAGTGTATATACCCACAACAACTGCGTGATGCCAATAACAGTGAGTTGACGATCAAGGGAACTGCTTGACGCATTGAGTAGATCAGTAGTCGCTCACAGTTCTACAGCACCTTGCATTGCGTGTGTCTCACATCCTACAGTCACTCTGCACACTGATAGAGCTCTAACAAAATATGTACTCATTGTTTGATACAACAAAACTCCTCCACCATTATGAAGATGTGGCCAAAATGGCATTTGAAACTCCCTAATAAGAAAGAGACATGACAGTTCCAATTTAGTTCATTATTTCCTTGATCGATTTCCACATCATAGATTTCTCTCTGGACTCAACTATAATTGTACTTACGTGTTCTCTCGTTACAAGCGTTGCCAACTGGCTAAGAATTCCTAAAAGTTTCCTCTCTCTTGTTTCAATTTCAGTATGCCTGAGTCTCCCATATCCACTTCAGACATCTTTTAAGCATTTGCAGTTTTGTAAAAACACTTCTCATTTTATAAATGATAAATGGCAAACTGTCATCTCTTAACCAATTTTCTAATTTTGCTCCTATGAGTGCATCCAAAATGGCAGTATTTTCCCTATATTGTGTACTACTTTTGACCAGAGGCCTATGGGCCCTGGGTCCAGGTCAAAAGTAGTACTCGATAGGGATTAGGGTGCCATTTGGGACTCAAACCCTAGGTCTTAGCCATAGACATAGCCTGTGTCTCTGTACCACTAGGACGCCACACTTAGTTTTCTGCAGTAGCTGTGCCCGAAGCAGAGTCAGACAGTGGCCCTGTCCCAATAGCCATAATAGCTTACTAAATAGTATGTGGAAAAGTAACATTTTGTAGTGTGTGAAATTTTGAAAGTAGTACTCCAAAATGCATTATTTAATGCGCGATTGCGCTGACTCCCGCCATTCGTTTATTTTGGTAGAGCATGCCAATATATCTGATTATCAGATTATCAGAGTCAGAAAAGATGAGTGAATTCTACTAGATCAAACACTGAAATTAGTATGCAGTTTAAGAATGTAGTACACTAGCATTAGTATTCGGATGCGGCCAACGTCTCAAAGACATCTACCCAGGTCTCAGTATGTCTGCTCTAACACTGTGCTGATGTAAACAACCCTGCCCTTTAATCCAGCCTGTTCATTGGAGGCCAATTAAAAGTAGCAGGGTCTGCTCAGAATGCAGCCAGGCAGCAGTAGAGAGAGTTGATGAGGGTTTGAGAGTACTGTAGCTGCAGGTGTACTGGCCTCCTGTGGAGCTGGAGCTGCTTCGCCCAGACTGCCCAATGGCGGGCAGAGAGCCGTGGTTGTTGTGATGTCACAGCCTACCAGAGATAAGTCTTATTTATTATTATGAGTATTCCTAATGTTCGCTGATGCCGGGAAAGTGGGAATGGGGGGGGGGGGAGATGACGCAGCGGCAGATGGTGCTTTAATCGATTTTGTGTTTGTGTGTTGCCAGTTGTATAAAACGAAGGAAGACGTCGTGCTGGTTTGTGTTGCTGAGTGATTTGGCTGTCACTTAGGTCTGGTATACCATGGCATGGTATATTATACAGTGTTGTGTTGTGTTTCCATTAAGCTAATTTTGTGTATGTTAGTATACTCCAGTTATTGTCATTGTGAGCCCGCATCAGAAATGGGTGAACCGTCTTCTGTACATAATCTGAAAATATAACGAGGAGGAATTCTTTCTGTGCTTTTTATCAACTCAAAGATATTTTCAAGGTAACAATCCAAGTTCATGAATAATTTAATGAACACATGAAAATTACATTTTATTTTGTTGGTCTTATCTCGCTTCTCTTTGTGAAATATTGCTTTACATGAAATGTGTTGGAAGATGAATCCAGGGGCATTTTACTTATATAAGTACTATCTATGTCTACAGTCTAGAATGGATATTCTGATCTTTGAAACCCCACATACACGTCAATGTTAGAGAGAAAGATAAATATGTTTACTTCATAATGTATTGCATGTTATGGTTCTAGTACAACCATACTGGACTCTCACCCTACAGTATGTAGCTAGCTTTTCCTAGCTGGTACACTCTCACCCTACAGTATGTAGCTAGCTTTTCCTAGCTGGTACACTCTAACCTTGGTGTTGTTTTATCAGACAGATCCTCCTGAACACTGCTGTAGCTTCACCTTAATTATTAATCTGATACAGAGAGTTTAGAGGCCCAGGCCAAGATCAACACTACTCTGTCTACATAAACATGAGTCTTTATGGAAGACCGGGCCAGGGGTTAAACAGTTGTGTGCTCCATCAAAATATCCTTCTGTTATAAGTCCATAGTCTATCTCCATCATCCATCTCCTGGGCCACACTCCTGTCTGGAGCTAGAGATTCTAGAGTAGGTCGGCTCCAATCTTCGGGACTGTTGGATGACCAGATGGTCTGTCCTGGGGGTCGGCAGGATAGAGGCCCAGCCTGTACAGCACCTGAAGATGTTGGACACATCGGAGTGTGAAATCAGCAGGGGCATGTGAGGCCAGGAGAAGAGAGTGCTAACACTAAACCCCAGCCCGCCCAGATCTGCACTGATGTGGGAAAGAAACAATTCAATTTAATGGGAAAAAGATGTTCACAGTTGACACATCCAGTAGGATGCTCTGTACTGCGCTGTTGTACGTAAACTTGTCTTTGGGGGATAGACGGAGGCAAAGTCATTGTTATCCATCGGGTGACTGGTTGATCCTTATTGGGGTCATCACTTCAAGCCCCTAGCAAAACACAAAACAATGGCGGACAATTTCTCTCCCCTCGGACAGAGATATTAGAGAAAGTAAGAGATAGGAATCCCAATGGGTAATGAACGGAGGGAACATCACCGAGTAGACTGTCAACCAAATGTGTTCAAGTTGTCATGCTGCATCATGCCGTTGCTAAGCTAATCATCACACTTCTCCAAGTCAGGGTATGTGCCGTGTTCACGTGCTAGGATTAACAAACTCCCACATTTTTGACAAGCTACACGTTGAAAGCGGCACGTCTATAATTACAACCAGTTAGCAAGTCTGACATTGTCGAGTTTCCTAGTTCCAACTAGCATGTGAATGCGGCATTAGTCAAGAAACGTTCCTATTTTCTTTTAACATACACTATAGAGTATATCCAAAATATGGCTATTTTAGCCACACCCGTTGCTGACTAGTGTATAAATTTAAGCACACATACATGCATTCTCAATTGACAAAGATTGGCAGTAGAATGCCCTTACTGAAGAGCTCAGTGACTTTCAACATGGACATTGGCCATATTTATACAACAATATGGCTATTTCAGCCACACCCATTGCTGACTAGTGTATAAATTTAAGCACACATACATGCATTCTCCATAGACAAAAATTGGCAGTAGAATGCCTTTACTGAAGAGCTCAGTGACTTTCAGCATGGCACCGTCGTAGGATGCCAACTTTCCAACAAGTCAGTTTGTCAAATTTCTGCCCTGCTAGAACTGCCCCCATCAACTGTAAGTGCTCAGCCGCAAAGTGGTAGACCACACAAGCTCACAGAACAGAACCGCCAAGTGCTGAAGCTTCTAGCATGTAAAAAAATGTTTTTGGTTGCAACACTCACTACCGAGCATTTCTCTACACCCACAATAATATCTGCTAAACACATGTGACCAATAACATTTGATTTGATTTGATTTGAGTTCCAAACGGCCTCTGGAAGCAACATCAGCACAAGAATTGTTTGTCTGGAGCTTAATGAAATGGGCTTCCATGGCCGAGCAGCCGCACACAAGCCTAAGATCACCATGCACAATGCCAAGACTCTGAAGTGGTGTAAAGCTTGCTGACATTGGCCTCTGGGTTTGACGGATGCCAAGAGAACGTTACTTGCCCCAATGCATAGTGCCAACTGTAAAGTTTGGTGGATGAGGAATAATGGCCTGGGGTTGCTTTTATTGGTTCGGTCTAGACCCCTTAGTTTGATTGAATGGAAATCTTAATGCCAAGGCATACAATGACATTCTAGACTAGTCAGTGCATCCAACTTTGTGGCAACATTTTGGGGAAAGCCGTTTCCTGTTTCAACATGAAAATTCCCCCATGTACAAATCGAGGTCCACACAGAAGTTGTTTGCCGAGACCGGTGTGGAAGAACTTTACTGGCCTGCACAGAGCCCGGACCTTAACCCTATCGAAAATCTTTGGGAATTGGAACGCCGACTGCGAGCCAGGCCTAATCGCCAAATATCAGACCTCACTAATGGTCTTGTGGCTGAATTGAAGCAAGTCCCCTCAGCAATGTTCCAACATCTAGTGGAAAGCCTTCCCATGATTTTGGAATGAGATGTTCAACGAGCAGGTGTCCACATACCTTTGGTCATGTAGTGTATGTAACGCCACGATTCCAAAGCTATACGATATTACATAGAACAAGTTAATTATCACACATCTCTTGTGAGAGATCTTGTACTTCCTGTAACAAACTTCTGTAACGAAATTCATACTAATTTTGTGTTTTTGAGTTAACTTCCAATTGACTCCCAATCAATCCTTGAAGGAAAGCTCTCCTTGTCCCAGAATCGCCCAGAAAGCACCATGCGGCTCATTGATGATGCATGGGCAAAATTCACAATGGCCGTTCATTTCCAATGGAGTGTCCTATCTCCTCAAAAGTATCTCTCCCTCGGATCTAAAACTTGCCTTTGTCTGTGGTAACTAGTGACAACCCTAAAACCAGTACTAACTCCCACCTTCCATGACAGTTACTTTCAAATTAAAATACATCTAATTGTATCGTACCCCAATAATATTGTTGAATAACATTGTTGCCGAGAAGGGCTTGTTAGCTAGCCACAGAGTTTGAATCATCTTAGCCGTTTTCTATAAAAGCTCAGCTAGCAATGCTAGCTAGCTAACATTAGCTAAACTGCGCCTAGACTCGGGACCTAATAGGCATATACAGTACTAGACATGTCACATAGGTTTCAGGAGCCAGCTGGTTACATATTATTCAACCATGGGCAACAACATCTGGCTACTAGTTTGTTTTCACCAAAATATGTTAAACTCATAGCTAGTTTATCCAGTGATCACCGCATTTAGAAGGATATCCACTGACTGAAAAGTAGCTAGCTAGAATGCTGGCTCACATTGGCCAAGCAGTAACCAATTGCTAACTATCACAGTTAGCTAATCATGGATGCCAAACGACTCAGCTAGCTAGACTCAGGAGCCCGCTGGTTAGACATGACAACACCATGGACAACAATAACTGGTGACTAACTTGTTTTCAGACAAATATGTTCAACTCATATTTACTGTAGTTTATCCACTGACCACTGCATTTAGGAGGCTAGCTAAATTACTGAAATGTAGCTAGCTAGAACACCAAAGGCAGTAGCCACTACTAGCCAACTAATTGTGGATTTGATACATTTGGGCAAACTTGCTCATATCAAGCAACAGGCAGTTTGTGGAAAGGAAAATCTGTGTGATGTCACACACCCAAAAAGGCTTAACCAATCACCCGATGTAGCTCATTAATGTATTAATGACTTTGCCTCTGGTTATCCTATGAAAGCAAATGTTGCATACTGTACACCGTATACCCTATTACCTATGACAGGGTGAAAACTACCACCAAAAAATAATATGTCTCCAGATTTAACAAAAAATCTGTGTGTAAAACTTTGGTATCTTTATATATATGGACAAAATACCAACGTGATGATGAGTAAAACATTACCCACACTGCTTCAATTTATTATTTGTACCAGAGCATCTGCCATTGAATAATTTGTCAGCTCAGAGTTTTGTGATGAGATATTATTTTTTAAAGCTGTGACCAGCATTTATTTCCTCCATATCACGTTATATTAACCATGCATCACTGCCAAATGGTCAGTACCAGATGTGTCTGTTATTATTACCATGTCATGCGAGAATCCTCTCTCTGATTGATGTGGAAGTGATACTGAACCATAGGCTTCCCTGCTGCTTCAGACATAAATGGGGTGGTATCCCGGGATACAGATAAAAAAAAATACTTTTCAAATTGAGATTCACCATTAAGTTTGCTTTTTAGGCTTAATCTGTATCCAGGAAACCACCGTTGAGGTGTGCCTGGCAGTGTCAGGAATTAGGAGTATGGACATGCCATGCCAGGCAAAGTGCAGACTGGAATTGTGCAAGCCGCCTGGGTTCATTTCCCAGTCCCACAGGGCTGAGGGAAGCCCAAGCCAGCAGAAAATATGATAAAAACAAACAAAGTCTGAGAAGACAAGCCAACAGCTGTGGTGGTGGGGTGAGCAGGGAGCCAGGGGCCAGGGGCCAGGGGCTTGCAGTGGCTGACTAGCACACATCCAGGGGGTGGATGCGGCAGGTGAGGTGATGGGGCCTTGGACGGGGTGGGTCTCCCAGGCAGGAGCTCAGAGTTTGCCTGCAGGCTGAGTGAGCACTATGATGTAAACAGCAAGCAGACCAAGGAAATAGGTTGTGAAGGAAGAAGCTCTTTCACCACGCAGCAAAGCATCCATATTCATACTCATCGGAGAGATTTCTTAATATGGTCACCGTACACAGGGACTCTGTCCACCTTGTCATAGTTGGTAGTCTGTAGTAACAGGCAGGACAGTTTTTGTTTCACCTTTTTTTATGCTGTAACATGTCTCCCCTTCTCTCCCCCTCTCCCCTCCTTTCCTCATGTCTCTCCTTCTCCTCTTCTCTCCCCCTCTCCCCTCCTTTCCTCTTGTCTCTCCTTCTCTTCCCCTCTCCCCTCATCTACCCCTCTCCCCTTCTCTTCTTCTCCCCTTCTCTCCCCCTCTCTCACCTCCTCTCCCCTTCTCTCCCCTCCTCTTCCCTTCTTTCCCCTTCTGTCTGTAGGAGATCAGTGACACTGAGATCATGGAGCTGGCCCACAGTGCATTGGGGCGGATGACAGTGATTCGTCAGATCTTCCCGCTGTGGAGGGACAGCAGCGTGCGCTGCATGAGGAACAACCACCGCATCTCCTCCTTACTCTGTGACCCCCAGGAAGGATATTTACAGTCACTTGAGGTCAGTTCAACAGGGGGCCTTCACATCAAGGCCAGTGGTCTTATATCCCTAGGGTCAAGCATCTTTCCTGGCCCTGTAACCTGACCTGACCACCTTGTCAGTCCCCACATATCATATTCAGACCCAAATTACATTTGCTCTTTACTAATATCTTCAAGGTCGATCATAACAAATACACAAGAAACAACAATTATGTATTATGAAGAAATGTTAGCGCTGTAGCCATGTCTACTTTTGCTGTTATCTGATGCTGCCTCTGGGGGTTAGGTCAGTGACTCCTATCACATGTCACGTCAGGGACAGCCCCAGAATGTCTGTTTACAGTATCACTGAGCATGTGACCTGTGGGCCTCTGAAGGTCAACAGCACCTAAAATGTATCTCCCATTGAGTGATAATGGATGATGAGATGTTCCACAAGGCTGTGCCATTGACATGTGGCGGGATACAGTGATAGCTTTTGGAGGCCTGTAGGACAGATAAGGAAGAGTTGGTTGAGAGCATAGATATATAATCACTAGAAGGGACTTAGACTCATTGAATGGGGATTCCAATTCTAGAGATTATATTTCTATGGTTGAGAGGACCAGGATGCTAGAGAGAAGTTAGACCTGTGATTCCTATTGATTCATTAGTTGTTTTGCTTTCAGTCCCCCTTTCAGTCTCCTAACACTATTTCAGACTGAATTTACCATTCATTTTAGTTATTTCGGTTTACTCATCCAAGCAACCTACACTTTATTGCTAAGAATCCAACAAATAATTATCTGAGATTCTCGTAAACTTGGAGTAAACACTGTTTCATCACTGCCTGCAGTTTATGACAAGAGTATGTTACCCCTTAATAGTAACAGTAGAGGAAGCAACACAATATATGATGACAAAGTTATCAAAGATACCTCTGTGGTATGGCAGCTAGATAGCAGCTAGACATTCTCAGTCAAACCACTCAACGAGATCACATGGATGCTGCTCTCTGACATCCCTCCCCTCTGTTCCACCTTTATGTAACCAGAGGTGTCGCTGACTGAAAACCTCCTTGAACCCACCTGAACTCTCGCTATCGCTAACCGTTAACAGATGGCCCAAATGCTCCAGGGACTCTTATCTCAATAATTAATGCAAAAGAGGGTTAAACACTCTTTGATGTTAAATCACCCTCATGACAAGGAAAATGCTGGTTCATGGTGCCGGCGAAACCCCATCAGCAGTCTGTCGCTGAATTTGCACTTTTATCACTACTGTATCTCGTTCTCACACCCTGGAAAGCTGTAAATTATCCATGTATTAACAAATTAGTCATATGCATTTCTTCACTCTGTCGGTATACTGGCACACAGCAAATCACCTCCATAATATATTGATTCACTCCACTTCTATGGGTGGGATGAGCGTGACTGAGATAGCCGATCACAGAACTCTCGATGGAGACTTCTAACAGGGTCACTTGTTGTTGATCTCTGGTTGAACATGTTGTGATAGTGAAGTAATAAGAAGGTTATCATCAAAACACAGAAACAGGAAAGGACACAACTAACAACAAGGCAGAGGAGAGGACAGAAGTGATAAGGAAGTAAACATGCAGAGTTGTTGTTGTTGTTGAATGCTCATCCAGAAGTGGCACTCCTAGTGGCCCGCGACTTTAATGCAGGAAAACGTGAATCCGTTTTACCTCATTTCGACCAGCATGTCAAAGGAACCAAAGGAAAAAAAGACCACCTTTACTCCACACACAGAGATGCGTACAAAGCTCTCCCTCGCCCTCCATTTGGCAAATCTGATCACAATTCTATCCTCCTGATTCCTGATTACAAGCAAAAACTCAACAAGGAAGTAGCAGTGACTCGCTCAACATGGAAGTGGTCAGATGATGTGGATGCTGAGCAACAGGAATGTTTTGCTAGCACAGACTGGAATATGTTTTGGGATTCATCTGATGGATTTTGAGGAGTATACCACATCAGTCACCGGCTTCATCAATAAGTGCATCGATGACGTCGTCCCTACAGAGACCGTACGTACATATCCCAACCAGAAGCCATGTAGTACAGGCAACATCTGCACTGAGATAAAGGGCTGCCGCTTTTAGGGAGCTGGACACTAATCTGGCTGATTATAAGAAATCCCGCAATGCCCTCTGAAGAATATTCAAACAGGCAAAGCATCAATACAGGACTAAGACTGAATCCTACTACACCGGCTCTGACGCTCGTCGGATGTGGTAGTGCTTGCTAACTTTTATGAACTACAAATGGAAACCTAGTAGCAAGCTGCCCAGTGACTTAAGCCTACCAGATGAGCTAAATGCTTCTATGCTAGCTTCGAGGCAAGCAACACTGAACAATGCATGAGCACACAAGCTGTTATGGACGACTGTGTGATTACGCTCTCAGTAGACGATGTGAATAAGACCTTTAAACAGCTCAACCTTCACAATACTGCAGTGCCCGACAGATTATCTTACTCAGAGCATTTTTAACCTCTCCCTGACTGAGTCTGTGATACTCACGTTTCAAGTAGGCCACCACAGTCCCTGTGCCCAAGAACGCTAAGGTAACGACCTAAATGACTACCACCCATAGCACTCACGTCTGTAGCCATGAAGTGCATTGAAAGGCTCGTCATGACTCACACCAACACCATCATCCCAGAAACTCTAGACCCACTCCAATTCGCACACGCCCCAACAGATCCACAGATGATGCAATCTCTATTGCACTCCATACTGCCCTTTTCCACCTGAAAAAGGTGGAAGGAATCCCCTATGTGAGAATGCTGTTCATTGACTATAGCTCAGCTTTCAACACCGTAGTGCCCTCACAGCTCATCACTGAGTTAAAACACTGGGACTAAACACCTCCCCCTGCAAATTGATCCTGAACTTCCTGATGGGATGCCACCAGGTGATAAGGGTAGACAACAACACATCTGCCACGCTGATCCTCATCACAGGGGCCCCTCAGGGGTGCGTGGTTAGTCCCCTCCTGTACTCCCTGTTCACCCATGACTGCATGGTCACACATAAATACAACTCCATCAGTAAGTTTGTCAATGACACAACAGTGGTAAGCCTCATCACAGACAACGATGAGACAGCCTATAAGGAGGAGGTCAGAAACCTGGCATTGTGGTGCCACGACAACAACCTCTCCCTCAACGTGATCAAGACAAAGGAGATGATCGTGGACTACAGGAAAAGGAGGGTCAATCACGCCCCCATTCACATCAACGGGGCTGTAATGGAGCGGGTCAAGATCTTCAAGTTCCTTGGTGTCCACATCACTAACAAACTATCATGCTCCAAACACACCAAGACAGTCGTGAAGAGAGCACAACAAAGCCTATTCCCCCTCAGGAGACTGAAAAGATTTGGCATGGGTCCTCAGATCCTCAAAAAGTTCTAAGCTGCAAGAGCATCCTGTCTGGTTGCATCATTGCTTGGCCTCGCAAATGCTCGGCATCTGACCGCAAGGCGCTACAGAGGTTAGTAAATCCGGCCCAGTACATCACTGTTGCCAAGCTTCCTGCCATCCAGGACCTCTATACCAGGCAGTATCAGAGGATGGTCCTAAAAATTGGGCCTTCAGCCACCCTGGTCATAGACTGTTCCCTCTACTCCCGCACGGCAAGCAGTACCAGAGCTCCTTACACCTTATACCCCCAAGCCATAAGACTGCTAAACAGCTATCCGGACTATTTACATTCACCCCCTTTTTTACATTGCTGATTCTTGCTGTTTATTATCTATGTATAGTCACTTTACCCCTACCTACATGTACATATTATACCTGAATTACCTCGACGAACCTATTTCCCTACACATTGACTCAGTACCGGTACCCCCTGTATGTTTATAGCGTCGTTATTGTTATTTTATTTCTTTACTTTTTTTCACTTTAGCTTACTTCATTTTATTATTTTATTATATATAGTGTCAGTCAAACGTTTGGACACATCTACTCTTTCAAGGGTTGTTCTTTATTTTTTTTATTTTCTACAAGAATAGTAAAGACATCAACACTATGCAATACCACATACGGAATCATGTCGTAACCAAAAAAGTGTTTATCAAATCCAAATGTATTTTGTATTTGAGAATCTTCAAAGTAGCCACCCTTTACCTTGATGACAGCTTTGCACACTCTTGGCATTCTCTCAACCAGCTTCTTGAGGTAGTCACCTGGAATGTATTTCAATTAACTGATGTGACTTGTTTAAAGTTAATTTGTGGAATTTATTTCCTTCTTAATGCATTTGAGCCAATCAGTTGTATTGTGACAAGGTAGGGATGGTATACAGAAGACAGACCTATTTGGTAAAAGACCAAGTCCGTATTATGGCATGAACAGCTCAATAAGCAAAGAGAAATGACAGTCCATCATTACTTTAAGATATGAAGGTCAGTCAATTCGGAAAATGTCTTTCTTCAAGTGCAGTCGCAAAAACCATAAAGCGCTATGATGAAACTCGCTCTCATGAGGACCGCCACAGGAAAGGAAGACCAAAAGTTACCTCTGCTGCAGAGGATAAGTTCATTAGAGTTACCAGCCTCAGAAATTGCAGCATAAAATACATGCTTCATAGAGTTCAAGTAACAGACACATCTCAGCATCAACTGTTCAGAGGAGACTGCGTGAATCAGGCCTTCATGGTCGATTTTCTGCAAAGAAACCACTACTAAAGGGCACCATTAAGAAGAGGAGACTAGCTTGGGCCAAGAAACACAAGCAATGGACATTAGACTGATCGAAATCTGTCCTTTGATCTGTTGAGTCAAAATTGGAGATTTTTGGTTCCAACCACCATGGCTTTGTGAGACACAGAGTAGGTGACCGGATGATCTCTGCATGTGTTGTTCCCACGAAGCATGGAGGAGGAAGTGTGATGGTGTGGGGTGCTTTGCTGGTAACACTGTCAATTTTTTTTTTTTTTAATTCAAGGCAAACTTAATGAGAATTGCTAACACATCATTCTGCAGCTACACACGATCCCATCTAGTTCGCACTTAGCGGGAGAATCATTTGTTTTTTAACAGGACAATGGCCCATCACACCTCCAGGCTGTGTAAGGGCTATTTGACCAAGAAGGAGAGTGATGAAGTGCTGCATCAGATGACCTGGCCTCCACAATCACCTGACCTCAACCTATTTGTTATGGTTTGGGATGAGTCGGACCACAGGGTGAAGAAAAATCAGCCAACAAGTGCTCAGCATATGTGGGAACTCCTTCAAGACTGTTGGAAAAGCATTCCAGGTGAAGCTGGTTGAGAGAATGCCAAGAGTGTGAAAGCTGCCATCAAGGCAATGGGTGGCTAACGGGTGGAAACAAAAATACTAAATATATTCTGATTTGTTTAACATTTCTTTGGTTATTACATGATTTCATGTGTTATTTCATAGTTTTGATGTCTTCACTAAAGTAAAACCGTTGAATGAGTAACTTTTGACTGGTACTGAATATATGTATTTTTTCTTGTTTACTTAAAAATAACTGCATTGTTGGATAAGCACTTGTCAGTAAGCATTTCATGGTAAGGTCTACACTTGTTGTATTTGGCGCATGTGACAAATAACATTTTATTTTATTTGTTGCTTTTCTTGCCATCTCTACGTTTCACTGATGGAGAGATTTAGGTCGTGGGGGTTGGGAGTGTTGGGGACGTTGTAGCCAGTGTCGCTCTCCCAGTTCTTCAGCTACACACTACCCAGGCAGATGGACTATCAACGGCCCAGCCTTAGCCCTGCCTAGACTTAGTTCGCCCAGCTCAGCCTTAGTCTCGTAAACCTGACCCTAGGCAAACGCAGTGACTCGGGTCTGGTTTGAATGATGGACTCTTTTGTCATAGGGGAACTATGTCAGTGTCTACGCCATTACTTTATGTACCCTTCAAAATACAGAAATCATCCCCGTATGAAGCATTTTGCATGAAGCTGCATTTTGCATCATATGAACCACTGCTAAACTTTGGTTTGCCTCGTAATTTGTTGGGAGTTTTTCGTCATCGATGAAGGCAGTGACGTAGTTCCTCTATGCCTAAAGTGTCCATCATTCAAACCAGACACCCTTTGACCCTAGGGTCGGGTTTTCCAGACTACCCAGTCTTAGTCCAGCCTCAGTTAGCCCTGCCTGGACTCAGTTAGCCAAGCCCAGCCTGGCTCATAGCTGTTCTTGAGGCTTCTTATCTGGCCACAAACTAGTGCAGACTGCTTTACTGTGTGAATTACAAGCCTCTAGTAGGCCTGATTGTGATTGTGGGTTCACACTCTAAAATGACAAAAGGAATAATAATTACAACAGATATGTGTGTTATCACAAGCATATCATGATGAGGGTTGGATGTATGAGGTAGCCTATAGCATTATAATGCAGATGCAGCTCGGTATTGCTTGATGTTGTTATTCTAACATGCTGGAGAATGGAGATGGCATGAATTGTCAGTGCAGGTTATGACATTATCCCAGCCCAGTGTGATGTCCTGCGTCCTTCATAGCTGAAACAGTTGGACTGCTCTGCTGTTTATTTGTCACTGTGCATTTCGTTTCTGCTCCATGGCTCTGGTTCGACTCTGGTACTGCACTCACATCTGCTCAAGGGGGCTGTCATGCTGTGTGTCACTTTGATAGGGGAGTGTGGTAGACGGGGGTGTGTGTGTGAGTGTGCATGCATGTGTATTTTGCAGTAGTTTTCCATGTCGTCATGACACAAAAAGAGACAATACCCATTGGAAATCATGGTCCTATCAAACATATCAACCATTATGGTGCAGCTTAAATTTTACTGTTGTGCATCAACAATGATCTAATCATGTTCAACTGGTTTCTGTGGTCTCCAATCACTGTAGTCTGTGTTTCCAACAGAGACCTTAGAAATGTATTGTTTGATAGAACATTTCACGATACTGTATGTAATCAGTTTCTAGAATGGACATTTTCTTGACCAAGATGGACGATTGTTAGGCACGTTACTAGGATGCTAATTCCCATTCTAGGGTCCAATGACTAATTATATGGTGTTTTCTCCCGCCTCCTTCCTCTGTATTCCAGGTGTCCAACTTGTACCTGTATGATAGTGTGCTGGCACTGGCTAACGCCTTCCAGAGGAAGTTGGTGGACAGGAAGTGGCACAGCATGGCCAGTCTGAACTGCATCAAGAAGTCCACCAAGCCTTGGAATGGAGGCTGGTCCATGCTGGAGAACATCCAGATGGTAAACTTTAGTTCAGAACGTGAATATGAACCTTTGTCTGATTTTCCTAGTCATTGCAGTGAAACAGAGATATATTTTATTTATTGTTCATCATGCTGAATACTTGAAATGTTTTTTTAAGGAACATAGGTTGTGAATCCAGTGTTTTTCTAAAGCAGAAGGGCACAAGGCCTTGAATAAAGTCAGAAGCAGAAAAGAGTAAAAGAAACAGTCCTTGAATCTAATTCACTCTACTTGCGTTACAACTGGAGATGCTCAGCTGTGGGAGATTGGTTGCCATTCTACTGCCATTCTCCAGACGTAATATCTTCAGCACTAAAAGGAGCTACGTACTAGATCTCCTCTGCAGTGGCGCTTATGGGTTTTGGGGTCCATTATCCCAATGATGTCTTTAGAGCAGTATTGGCAGGTGTGTGTGTGTGTGTGTGTGTGTGTGTGTGTGTGTGTGTGTGTGTGTGTGTGTGTGTGTGTGTGTGTGTGTGTGTGTGTGTGTGTGTGTGTGTGTGTGTGTGTGTGTGTGTGTGTGTGTGTGTGTGTGTGTGTGTGTGTGTGTGTGTGCGCACTTCAATTTCATGCTCATTTAACGTTCTATGAGCCACAGAGAGCTGTGGTTAGAGTCTAATCTATCCCTGGGGGGACATGGGATAGATATCTTTGTCTCAGAGATCTCGGCCTGTCCCTATCACAGTGTCACAGGTTCAAACTGATTCAACCACACTATTAAACTGGCTTTGGGAACGCAGTTTCGTTATGGTCTTGATACTAAAGGGCTTGGAACTGGACAGGTGGTCTTGCGTGGTTCTGTGAGATCTCACTCTTTCTATGAAATTCATCCTATATTCTCTCTCTCTCTTTCTATCTCCCTCCCATCACAGGGACATATCACAGGCCTTACAGGAATGATGGATTTCAAAGCGAACGGATCCAATTCTCACGTCCAGTTTGAAATACTGGGCACCAGCTTCAGTGAGACGTTTGGAAAAGACGTGAAAAGGGTGAGTATGATGATTCTGCTGGTGGTGGTCACTCCTCCTTTGTCTCAAGATGGCTGTAAGTCTGATAGATGTTTTTGAGTTTACAGTTCTGAAGCTACGACCTCTGTGGCACTACCCAGTGGTATTTCAGCACAGCAAGCCTCAACGAGATAGTCAGTAAACCTTTTATTTAAAACAGTGGAGGTTATGGCCCATAAATTGCTGGCAGCAATTTCTGAGGTGTCTTGGGGTGGGTTTCTTAGCACACAGAAATCAGAGTGTGGAAACCACCCTGTGGAACATATTACAGTCCTTGAGGCAAAGCATACACGAGAACCTGCCAGAATACTGTCAGTTATCTGTTTAAATTGTACTGAGAAATGTCATATACTCTACAATATCTAGCTAGGTTATTTATTGATATATGAAAAAACAAGGTCAACCGACATTACCTAAATTCCCTGTATTCTGTAATGCTAACTGTCAAGTGCTGAGATGTGTTTTTCTTAACTATTCATTTTCATGAATATGTCCTAGTGAGTGTCCTACAGGGTGTTATATTCAACAGGAACATACTGGAAATAACAACCAACTAGTTCATTGGTTTAGTATGCATTTGTGTTGAAGGCATGAGACCATTAGAAGAAACCATTAGTAGAAAACACCATAGGACATGAATGACATGAATGACATGAATGACATGAATGACTGTAAAGTGCTTCAGCACGACATCTTAAGACATAAATACTCAAAATGAGTAGGCTACCCATAGAAATTAGATATGAATGACTTCTATTTCTATGAGGCTACCATACAATAACATGCTACTATACCGCTAAGCTATTACTGTATTTCAATCACACACATTATATCAGCTAATGTAGTGCTTTTGCCAGCCTATAATTTCCTGCTCCCTAACATGAGTGGCCTGATCAAACACCAGTCAGTAGTGGCTGAGGGAGAACATGCCAAGCATCCTGTAATAACGACTGTAGGACAAGCAGCTACAGGGCCACTGTCAACAAAGCTCTGTATGTGGCCATGGCAACACACACTGTATGCTGTTGCATCATATAATACTCTATATTTCCCATATTGGGCATTACCTTCCACCAGTGCCCTATTTGGTTCCTTCAGTAGATCTATTCAAAAGACTATTACGGGACACTGTGTACTCCTCTGTCCCATAGGGAAGAGACCAGCTCTGTTTCTCCTCACTGACTACCCAGCAAACCAAAATTGGTTTCTGTGAAAGTTCCCAGAACTATCGTTAGGTCGCAGGAAATGTTCTTATGACACAAAAACTGTCCAGTCGTGGTGATGATCATAGAATTTTTGTATAAAACATTTGTCTGATGACTCAAGAACATTCCTAGAACACATTTAATCTGTTCTTTAAAACCTCTTGTAACTACTACCCATCCCGGATCCGGGAGCGTTGTCATCAACTGACACTAATTAGCATAACACAACGGACGTAAATATTACTAGAAAATATTCATATTCATGAAATCACAAGTGAAATGTATTGAAACACAGCTTAGCCTTTTGTTAATCACCCTGTCATCTCAGATTTTGAAAATATGCTTTACAGCCAAAGCAAGACAAGCATTTGTGTAAGTTTATCAATAGCCTAGCATAGCATTATGCCTAGCTAGCAGCAGGCAACCTGGTCACGAAAATCAGAAAAGTAATCAAATTAAATATTTTACCTTTGATGAGCTTCGGATGTTTTCACTCACAAGATTCCCAGTTAGATAGCAAATGTTCCTTTTTTCCCAAAATATTTTTTTTGTAGCTGAAATAACTCCATTAGTTCTTCACGTTTGGCTGAGAATTCGACCGGAAATTGCGGTCACGACAACGACATTTTTCAAATATATATTCGACAATATATCAACCGGAACAGGTGGCTTCTTAGTAGGAAAGAGAGAAATAATGGCCGCATTTGTCCCTTATGCACAAAACACTCTGAGAGACTCCAGCTGACCACTGAGGCAATGTTGACGTTCAGGCTCCTTTTTCAAAATAAAAGACTGAAACTATGTATTGTGACACTAGACACATTAGGGAAGCCATAGAAAAGGGAATCTGGTGATATCTCATTCACTGCTCAATAGGGACGCATAGGAACGCAGAGCTTTCTAAATAAGAGTCCCTTCCTGATTGGATTTTTCTCAGGCTTTCGCCTGCAATATCAGTTCTGTTATTCTCACAGACAATATTTTTACCGTTTTGGAAACTTTAGAGTGTTTTCTATCCCAAGCTGTCAATTACATGCATATTCTAGCATCTTGTCCTGACAAAATATCCTGTTTACTTTGGGAACGTTATTTTTCCAAAAATGAAAATAGTGCCCCCTAGTTTCAAGAGGATTTATTATTAAATGTTCCCAGAATTCTTCATTAGGTTGTGGGAACAGTCTGTTGAGAACAATGTGGGGACATCACAAAAGATATGTTCGCAAAGCAGTTGGGCAGATGATTCTACAATGTTTCTTTTAGGGAGCAAAAACATTCACCTGATATTACAAGAAATTTCCCATAAAACATTTAGTTTGTTCTTTAAAAGTTTCTAGAATGTTTCAGTAGGTTTTGGGAACAGTCTGATTGGAACCAGGGTTATAGTACTCAAGTCCAGTCTCGAGACCACATATGGAGTGTATCTGTTTTATGTCGGATACATATTTACTTGGTCTTGACTCTGTCTCGGACAATGAGGACTTAAACTGTATTTCCCAAAACCAGACAAAAATAATAATACTGACTAGTGGTGGCTATTCAGCAGCCTGATGGTTTGGGGTAGAAGCTACTGGCCAGTCTTTCACTTTTTGCCATGATGCTCCTATACTACTCGGCAGTATGCTCTTGATGGTGCTCCTGTAGAACATTGTGAGGGCCCTCGAGGGACAGGCCAAATTTATTCAGCCTCTTGACTTCTTCACCACATTATGGTACTGCACATTGCTGCACTGCACTGTCAGAACTAGAAGCACAAGCATTTCGCTACACTCGCATTAACATCTGCTAACCATGTGTATGTGACCAATCCCATTTGATTTGATTTGATTTTACGTTGTCTGTGTGGTTAGACTAGTTCAGCTCCTCGGCGATGTGGATGCTGAGGAACTTGACATTTTTTACCATCTTCACGGTGGCCCCTTAGAAGAGGATGGGGGCTTGCCCAGCCTGGTTCCTCCTGAAATCCACAATCAGCTTCTTTGTTTTACTGACGTTGAGGGAGAGGTTGTTAACCTGGCACCATGCCATCAGTGCGCCTATCTCCTTCCTGTAGGCCATCTCGTAGTTGCTGGTAATCAGGCCTACAATTGTTGTGTCGTCAGTGAACTTAATGATGGAGTTGGACCTGTGTGAGGCCACACAGTCGTGGGTATACAGGGAGTACAGGATGGGACTGAGGATGCACCTTTGTTGGACCCCTGTGTTGAGGATCAGTGTGGAGAAGGTAATGTTGCCTGCCTTCACCACCTGGGGGCGGCCCGTCAGGAAGTCCAGGAGCCAGTTGCATAGGCAGGAGTTCAGTCCCAGGGCTGTAAACTTAGTGGTGAGCTTAAATGGCACTATGGTATTGAGGGCCAAGCTGTAGTCGATGAACAGCATCCCCACATATGCATTCCTTTTGTCCAGGTGGGTGAGGGCAGTGTGCGTTGTCTGTGGATCTGTCGGGCAGTAGGCGAATTGGAGAGGGTCTAGTGTGCCAGGGAAGGAGGTGGTGATGTGGTCTTTGACCAGCCTCTCGACACACTTCATCATGACTAAAGTGAGTTCTACGGGTCAGTAGCCATTCAGTTCAGTTACTTTCCCTTTCTTGGGCACTGGATGATAATGGACATCGTGAAGCAGATGGGGATAACGGCCTGAGCTAGAGAGAGATGTCTGAAAATACAACAGCTAGCTGGTCTGTACATGCTTTGAGGGTGTGGCTAGGGCCGGCTGCCTTGCGAGGGTTAACACATTTGAGTGACTTACATACATCCTCCTTGTAGACTGTAAGCTTGTTTCCCTCGTTGTCCTCAGGGGCTCTCCTCAGCAGCTCAGAGTCGTTAGACTTGAAGTGTTAGAAAAGGGTTTTTAGCTCGTCCAGTAGGGTGACGTTGGTGTCCGCGATATGACTGAGTTTTTTTGTAATCCGTGATCGTTGAAAGCCCCTGCCACAAACGCCTCATGTCCAACCCACTGAATTGCTCCTCCACTTTCTCCCTATATTTGTGTTTCACAATCTTGATCGATCTGCGTTGGTTGTATTTGTACTGCTTAACCATACAATTGTCCCCGGTCACCTTGCTGTGTTTATAAGCAGTATCTCTCTCCTTCAGGTTTCCATCAAGGCTGCCAACAATCCACATGTTTTTAATCAGTTAATATGTTTAATAAATGGATTTAATGAAGGTTTATCTAGTCACTTAAAATAACGGTACTTTAAGTTTTGAAAGACACCATCGGTATCACGTCATCTATGCATTTTTTTATGAATCCGGTGACTGAGTTGGCATAGTCATTGATTTTATCCCAGAGGTGACACATCATATTCCAGTCCACGTGTTCAAAACAGTCTTGGAATCTGATTGGTCGGACCAGCGCTGTACAGAGCTGACCACCGGAACTTTCCTCTTGAGTATTTGTTTGTAAGCGGGGAGGAGCAAAATGGAGTCGTGGTCAGATTTGAGGAAAGTAGGATGGGAGAGGGCCTTATACTGATGTCTAAAGGTGTTTAGCAGTGGGCAAGCGTGGAATTTGCGAGAGTTGGACAGTTAATATGTTGATAATCATTTGGGAGCACTCCCCTCAAATTACTTTTGTTGAAGTCCCCCGTGACAATTAACACTGCCTCTGGTTATGCGGCCTCCAGTTGGTTCACAGTCCAAGGAAGATCTTTGAGAGCATTTTTGGCGTTGGCTTGGGGCGGGATGTACACAGCCATGGCGATAATCCCTGAGAACTCTCACGGAATGTAAAAAGGGGGACAATTGATGACCAAGTATTCCAAGTCAGGAGAGCAGAAGCTTGCAATGTCCTATATGCTTCCCCTGTCGCACCACTTGTTGTGCACCTGAATACAAACATTATCTTAATGTCAGCACGTTTTGAGAATGCATATTTTGTGATTTCCCCACAATGTTCTGGGATTCTGGGAACCGTTAAAGAACAGAATAAATGTGTTCTGGGAACATTTTATACAAACATTCTATAATCATCACCACGAATGGTCAGTTTTTGCCGCAACCTAACAGATGTTCTGGAAACTTTCACAGAACCAATTTTGGTTTGTTGGGAAATCATTACTGGTACATCAACTTACCTGAAAATGTATGAAAACTTTTGGGGAATGTTCTGTGATGGTTTATAAAGATGTTGTGCACAACAGGACTTAAGTGAATGTTAGGACAACATTCCAAAAATATTCAAAAAAACATAAAATTGGAAAATAAAATATTTTGTTTTAAAAATAGATAGGGATGTAATCATCCTAACTGGAATTTAATTGGAATCTTAACAATGTTCTGGGAATGTTGCCGGTTTGCTGGGTAGAGTGTATTCTGCTGTTGATACACTCTCCTTCTATGCTGCTTTCACTGGTGCGCGCAGAGGAGAAGATAGACATCATTAAAATGGAGGAAGCCTATCAGATGTGAAAGTCTCCATACGACGCCCCACATACCAGGGACATGCACCATGATTGGGAGAAATGTCAGCCATTGCCTAAGGCTGAATTTTTAGGAGGAAAGTGTCAAACGCCTGCTTATCAAGTGCTTTATTGACTCATATTTTTTTTTTACATTTCATAGCGTTTTATAGCAGTGGTGTCAAACTCTATCAGCGCAAGGGCCATATTGAAAAAACACAATGAATTTGCGGGCCAGACAGAGTATTATGTTTGTTTCTCCTTGGTTATTCATTATCAAGCTTTAAAAACTGATGCCACACTGCAACATTTTAGTAGCCTAGCTAGTTCTTGTGTCTGTGTCTGTACACTTTCTCTCCGCTGCTTGCGATGAACGGGACACAGGAAAGTAGCACAATTGAAGTTGAATTCACAGAGAGTGCATCAGGCTGTCATTTCATTAAGTAAATGACTCAACTTTTGACTCATTTAGACTCGTTTGTGTGTCGTATTGTCCTTTATTAGTAATTTATACCCGCACGTGACTCCGAAACTTATAACATGTTGACAACCTGTATGACATTTTCTGCAGCAATGACCTGTTGCAACCAAAACTTGGCATGGGCCTACAACCGGCTTAAACTTTAGGTCCGGTAGAAGATTTGGTCCATGCCATTAGTGATGATATTATACAGTGCACTGGCTGGCTCATGTGTGGGTGTGTGTGTGCTTATGTGTGGGTGTGTGTGTGTGGGTCTGGGAGAGGGTTGGGTGTGTGTGTGGCAAGGCACTTCCATTTGGCGTGCAGCATGTTGGCAGTGGTTGCTGTGGCTTGCAGTGATGGAAGCAGGGCCAAAATGTATTGAAAACCCAAATCGTTGCAGATAGAAATGCGTCATGGTCTGGATTTTCCTGCGGTCTTTGTGTTTGACATGTGTTTCATAGGGTTTTCGCATTGGTTGGTTCGTGCAACTGTTTTTGTCGATTGAATCACCCAGCATCCCAACTCGAATTATGAAACCAATGTATCACATTATGGCCATTAGGGTCCACAGCCATCAGCCACACATACACATGCACTCCAGTGACGTTGCCTTAACATATTGGCCTTAACATATTGGATGACTATCATTCATATTCCCTTTACCCAGCTCAGTGTAACATCGATAGGTTTAGGCTCCTAGATGATACTTGAATTTTCCCTATACCCATCATGAGGTTACTACAACCTAGCCTACAAATTCATGTTTAAAATGTACGTGTACAGGTCTAGAGAATTATTTTAGTAATCAAGGTGACAGACAGTGCCACATTCAATACCGCCTTGCACACGCTTGCCTGCATCTATCTGAGCTAGGGTGTAATCATTACACCAACAGTTGCAAACAAGAGTTTCTATTGGACAAATTCAGGTATGTTTATCCCTGTTTCATTCCATTTGCTTCCGTTTAAGAAACATTTTTCAACAGAATTAGCTGAGTGAATATACCCTTGATCACCCACAAACACAGTTCACTTTTATAGCAGCCACATACAAACAGCATGCTTGTTGTATAATTCCTTCTCGCATCTACGCTCTCTGCTCATCTCACCTTCGCCCTTCGCTTCTGGAATTGTGCAAATCACAACAGCTGTCTATGACCAGGCAAAAAAAACATTCCAAGCCAAACCTTCGTAGCATAACCGCTAACTGCAACACACAGCCTACATCGTTGTCACCATATTAGCTAACGTCATAGTCACTAGAACTAGATACTAGAACTAATGCATTAGTAAACTTGCTACAAAGATGCAGTACAGTGTACAGCAAGCAATTTAGCAGTTACACCGGTGGGCATTGGTGGTAATTTATTAATAAAACCAAAAGCTTATCTTGACTTGGAAGAGTTCCAGTGTTGAATAGTGATAACCAGCTAGCTAACATAGCATCCCTCTCTGTTTGAGCCAGGTGTCGAATTAGGCTAAACTAGCTAGCTGCATTCTCTAGCTAAGTAAGTGAAAGTAAAACAATTAAATTCAAAAACTCCTTCATTTTTTATGAGTTTACATTTACATTTACATTTAAGTCATTTAGCAGACGCTCTTATCCAGAGCGACTTACAAATTGGTGCGTTCACCTTATGACATCCAGTGGAGCAGCCACTTTACAATAGTGCATCTAAATCTTTTAAGGGGGGGGTGAGAAGGATTACTTTATCCTATCCTAGGTATTCCTTAAAGAGGTGGGGTTTCAGGTGTCTCCGGAAGGTGGTGATTGACTCCGCTGCCCTGGCGTCGTGAGGGAGTTTGTTCCACCATTGGGGGGCCAGAGCAGCGAACAGTTTTGACTGGGCTGAGCGGGAACTGTACTTCCTCAGTGGTAGGGAGGCGAGCAGGCCAGAGGTGGATGAACGCAGTGCCCTTGTTTGGGTGTAGGGCCTGATCAGAGCCTGGAGGTACTGAGGTGCCGTTCCCCTCACAGCTCCGTAGGCAAGCACCATGGTCTTGTAGCGGATGCGAGCTTCAACTGGAAGCCAGTGGAGAGAGCGGAGGAGCGGGGCGACGTGAGAGAACTTGGGAAAGTTTAACCTGTTACTCCTAGCCCCTAATTTTTCGAACATTCTGTTAAAAATCGCGCAACATTTCAGCGCCCTGCTGCTCATGCCAGGAATATAGTATATGCTTATGATTAGTATGTATGGATAGAAAACACTCAGACTTTTATAAAACTGGTTAAATCACGGCTGTGACTATAACAGAACGTGCGTTTCATCGAAAAGCGCAGGAAAATCTGATCACTGAAAATGGAAATATATATCCATCTGCCACTTCAACCCATTGATAAAGGCGAACCACAATAAATGGGGCTGAGGTTGCAATACCTACAGCTTCCACACGATGTCAACAGTCTTGTCATTTGCCTAGGCTTTGTTTCTTGGTCAAACGTAGAAGAGACAAGCCATTTCTTCAGGTCTCCGACCGGATATTTTGGTTGAGATTTACCCGGACATTATTTCTAGATGGACAGCTAAAGAATATACATCGCCAAGTGATCAATTTGGTCGCTTATTAACGTGTACTAATACCTAAAGTTGCATTACAAAAGTATTTCGAAGTGTTTTGTGAAAGTTTATCGTCAACTTTTTTAATTAAAAAAAATGACGTTACGTTATAAGACGCTATTTTTTTTCGTTTATCACACAGTCTTCATAGATCGATATCTAGGCTATATATGGACCGATTTAATCGAAAAAAAGACCCAATAGTGATTATGGGACATCTAGGAGTGGCAACAAAGAAGATGGTCAAAGGTAATGAATGTTTTATATTTTATTTGTGCGGTTTGTGTAGCGATGACTATGCTAATTATTTTGTTTACGTCCCCTGCGGGTCTTTTGGGGTGTTACATGCTATCAGATAATAGCTTCTCATGCTTTCGCCGAAAAGCATTTTAAAAATCTGACTTGTTGCCTGGATTCACAACGAGTGTAGCTTTAATTCAATACCCTGCATGTGTATTTTAATGAACGTTTGAGTTTTAACTAGTACTATTAGCATTTAGCGTAGCGCATTTGCATTTCCAGATGTCTAGATGGGATGCCTGCGTGTCAGGTAGGAGCAAGAGGTTAAAACTGTTAGTTCAAATTAGTCTCTCTCTTTGAGTCAACTACTCACCACATTTTATCCACTGCGGTGCTAGCTAGCTTTAGCTTTCAGAACTAGATTCATTCTCTGATCCTTTGATTGAGTGGACAACACGTCAGTTCATGTTGCAAGAGCTCTGATAGGTTGCAGGACATCCTCTGGAAGTTGTCATAATTACTGTGTGAGTCTATGGAAGGGGGTGAGAACCACGAGCCTCCAAGGTTTTGTATTAAAGTCAATGTACCCAGAGGAGGATGGAAACTATCTGTCCTCCGGCTACACCATGGTGCTACCCCAGAGAGTGCTGTTGAGGCTACTGTAAACCATTGCAAAACAGTGTGTTTTAATCAATTATTTGTTGACATTGAATATATTTCGTATAGTTATATCTAAAAAGGATAATTGTATACATTTTTGGGAAATTCACTGACGATGGTCTTTTTTTATGTTTCACTATTAACATTTTTCAGAAATTCACTGAGGAGCCTCCACTGGCGCACACCCATACACATGCATGCAACCAATCACGGACCCACGTACGCACATCATGCTACTATAGCTCCGGGTTTTTAGAAATGTTTGGTAATTTATAAAAAATGGAAATACTCTATGCTATCAGACTCGAAATAGAGTTCAGGTGCATCCTGTTTCCATTGATCATTCCTTGAGATGTTTCTACAACTTCTACAAATTGATTGGACATGACTTGGAAAGGCACACACCTGTTTAGATAAGGTCCCACAGTTGACAGTGCATGTCAGAGCAAAAACCAAGCCATGAGGTCGAAGGAATTGTCCGTAGAGCTCCAAGACAGGATCGTGTCGAGGCACAGAATTGTGGAAGGGGACCAAGACATTTCTACACCATTGAAGGTCCCCATGAACACAGTGGCCTCCATCATTTTTAAATAGAAGAAGTTTGGAACTACTAAGACTTGCGAGTGCTGGCCGTCCGGCCAATCTGAGCAATCGGAGGAGAAGGGCCTTGGTCAGGGAGGTGACCAAGAACCCGATGGTCACTCTAACAGTGCTCTTTCTCCCTTTGTAGAGATGGGAGAACCTTCCAGAAGGACAACCATCTCTGCAGTATTAAACCAAACAGGCCTTTATGGTAGAGTCGCCAGAAGGAAGCCACTTCTCAGTAAAAGGCACATGGTAAAGCTGTGACCATGTTGCAACCATGCCGCAAACTGAACAACATGCCAGTTGGTTTCTTAATATTTTGTCCTTCTTCATTCTTCACATTTTCTTTATCTAAAACTTCATCCCTACCTGTCGATACCAAGCTATTTTTCACAAGGCAACAAGTTCGCTCAGATGAAACGTCTTATAGATTAGACCCTAAATAGAGATTGAAACATTATTCCTTATTTCTGTCTGTTGACTTTCTGGCTGTTGACATTCCCTTTTGACCACTCAATGCCATTTCTAGGTTTGCTACCACTTTCTAATTTCTACCTTTCTATTTCTTTCCTATCTTTTTATATCTCTCTTCTTCTACCAAGCAGTATAAAGTTTCAGGCTTTGAGCTCGGCACAATTGTAATTTGGGGTGAAAATAGGAACCCAATGTCTCTGAATATTTTTAGCACAAGAAATTCTAATATATGATGCGTCATGATGCATGTTATTTACATCATATACAATGCATTCAGAAAGTTCTCAGACCCCTTGACTTGTTCCACATTTTGTTACGTTACAGCCTTATTCTAAAATTGATTGAATAGTTTTTTTCCCCCCTCGTCAATCTACACACAATACCCCACTGAGAAAAAGAGGACGGAGGTCAGGCTGCCTTCTGAGAATTCATAGGCGATTGAATAACCCCCCCCCCCCCCCCTGTTCTTCTAGCTAATGTGCAATCATTGAAAAATAAAATTGACGACATACGAGGAAGATTAAACTTCCAACGGGACATTAAAAATGGTAATATCTTATGCTTCACGGAGTCGTGGCTGAACAACAACATAATCAACATACTACTTATTGGCTGGTTATACTCTGTATCGGCGGGAGAGAACAGTGGCGTCTGGTAAGACAAGGGGCGGATTGTGCATATACATAAACAACAGTTGGTGCACGAAATCTAAGGAAGTCTCAACACTGAAACACTGAAACATTCATGCGGGCACCAGCTGTTCCAGAAGAATGTGTGATCACGCTCTCCACAGTTGACGTGAGTAAGACATTTAAACAGGTCACCATTCACAAGGCTGCAGGGCCAGACGGATTACAAGGACGTGAACTGCGAGCATGCGCTGACCAACTGGCAAGTGTCTTCACTGACATTTTCAACCTCTCCCTTAATCTGTAATACCAACATGTTTTAAGCATAGTCCCTGTGCCCAAGAACACTAAGGTAACCTGCCTAAATGTCTACCGACCTGTAGCACTCGCGTATGTAGCCATGAAGTGCTTTTAAAGGCTGGTTATGACTCACATCAACACCATTATCCCATAAACCCTAGACCCACACAATTTGCATACCGCTCTAACAGATCCACAGATTATGTAATCTCTATTGCACTCCACACTGCCCTTTCCCACCTGTACAAAAAGAACACATATGTGAGAATGCTATTCATTGACTATAGCTCAGCATTCAACACCATAGTGCCCTCAAAGCTCATCACTAAGCTAAGGACCCTGGGACTAAACATCTCCCTCTGCAACTGGATCCTGGACTTCCTGACGGGCCACTCCCAGGTGGTAAGGTTGAGAGCTTCAAGTTCCTTGGCGTCCACATCACCATCAAACAATCATGGTCCAAGCACACCAAGACAGTCGTGAAGAGGGCATGACAAAAACCTATTCCCACTATGGAGACATTTTTTTTGCATGTGTCCTCAGATCCTCAAAAGGTTCTACAGCTGCACCATCGAGAGCATCCTGGCTGGTTGCATCACTGCCTGGTATGGCAACAGCTTGGCCTCCGACTGCAAGGCACTACAGAGGGTAGTGCGTACGGCCCAGTACATTAATGGGGCCAAGCTTCCTGCCATCCAGGAGCTCTATACCAGGTAGTGTCAGAGGAAGGCCCTAAAGCACACATTAAACCCTGAATTGTCTCCCAGACCTTGACGCTGGAAACATCCCCACAGCATGATGCTGTCAACACCATACTTCACCATAGGGATGGCGCCAGGTGTGACGCTTGGTATTTAGGCCAAGGAGCTCAATCTCGGCTTCATCAGACAAGATAATATTGTTTCTTATGGTCTGAGAGTCCTTTAGGTGCCTTTTGGCAAACTCAGAGTGGGCTGTCATGTGCCTTTTACTGAGGAGTGGCTTCCATCTGGCCTCTCTACCATAAGGCCTGATTGGTTGAATGCAGCAGAGATGGTTGTCCTTCTGGAAGGTTCTCCCATCTCCACAGATGCTCTGTCAGAGTGTCAGAGTGACCATCAGGTTCTTGGTCACCTTCCTGACATAGGCCCTTCCGGTCGGCCAGCTCTGGGACGAGTCTTGGTGGTTCCTAACTTCTTCCATTTAAGAATGATGGAGGCCATTGTGTTCATGGGGGATCTTTCATGCTGCAGACATGTTTTGGTACCCTTCCCCAGATCTTCCCCAGATCTGAGCAAAATTATTCAGCCCCCTTAAGTTAATACTTTGTAGCGCCACCTTTTGCTGCGATTACAGCTGTAAGTCGCTTGGGGTATGTCTCTATCAGTTGCACATGGAGAGACTGAATGTTTTTCCCATTCCTCTTTGCAAAACAGCTCGAGCTCAGTGAGGTTGGATGGAGAGCATTTGTGAACAGCAGTTTTCAGTTCTTTCCACAGATTCTCGATTGGATTCAGGTCTGGACTTTGACTTGGCCATTATAACACCTGGATATGTTTATTTTTGAACCATACCATTGTAGATTTTGCTTTATGTTTTGGATCATTGTCTTGTTGGAAGACAAATCTCCGTCCCAGTCTCAGGTCTTTTGCAGACTCCATCAGGTTTTCTTCCAGAATGGTCCTGTATTTGGCTCCATCCATCTTCCCATCAATTTTAACCATCTTCCCTGTCCCTGCTGAAGAAAAGCAGGCCCAAACCATGATGCTGCCACCACCATGTTTGACAGTGGGGATGGTGTGTTCAGGGTGATGAGCTGTGTTGCTTTTACGCCAAACATAACTTTTTGCATTGTTGCCAAAAAGTTTAATTTTGGTTTCATCTGACCAGAGCACCTTCTTCCACATGTTTGGTGTGTCTCCCAGGTGGCTTGTGGCAAACTTTAAACAACACTTTTTATGGATATCTTTAAGAAATGGCTTTCTTCTTGCCACTCTTCCATAAAGGCCAGATTTGTGCAATATACGACTGATTGTTGTCCTATGGACAGAGTGTCCCACCTCAGCTGTAGATCTCTGCAGTTCATCCAGAGTGATCATGGACCTCTTGGCTGCATCTCTGATCAGTCTTCTCCTTGTATGAGCTGAAAGTTTAGAGGGACAGCCAGGTCTTGGTAGATTTGCAGTGGTCTGATACTCCTTCCATTTCAATATTATCGCTTGAACAGTGCTCCTTGGGATGTTTAAAGCTTGGGAAATGTTTTTGTATCCATATCCGGCTTTAAACGTCTTCACAACAGTATCTCGGATCTGCCTGGTGTGTTCCTTGTTCTTCATGATGGTCTCTGCACTTTTAACGGACCTCTGAGACTATCACAGTGCAGGTGCATTTATACGGAGACTTGATTACACACAGGTGGATTGTATTTATCTTCATTAGTCATTTAGGTCAACATTGGATCATTCAGAGATCCTCACTGAACTTCTGGAGAGAGTTTGCTGCACTGAAAGTAAAAGGGGCTGAATAATTTTGCACGCCCAATTTTTCAGTTTTTGATTTGTTAAAAAAGTTTGAAATGTCCAATAAATGTTGTTCCCCTTCATGATTGTGTCCCACTTGTTGTTGATTCTTCACAAAACAATACAGTTTTATATCTTTATGTTTGAAGCCTGAAATGTGGCAAAAGGTCGCAAAGTTCAAGGAGGTCGAATACTTTCGCAAGGCACTGTATATTGGCTGGTGTGTGCCTTTCCAAATCATGTGAAGTCAATTGAATTTACCACAGGTGGACTCCAATCAAGTTGTAGGAACATCTCAAGGATGATAAATGGAAACAGGATGCACCTGAGCTCAATTTTGAGTGTCATAGCAAAGGATCTGTATACTTATTTAATTAAGGTATCGCTGTTTTTTTATATACATTTGCAAACATTTCTAAAGACCTGTTTCTGCTTTGTCGTTATGGGGTATTGTGTGTAGATTGAAGAGAAACAAATATATTGCTTCCATTTTAGAATAAGGCTGTAATGTAACAAAATGTGGATAAAGTCAAGAGGTCTGAATAGTTTCTGAATGCACTGTACATACTGTATATTCTTAGTAATCCCCAGAATTAAGTACAAGCATTACAGTTCAAGCTCGCCACAGTTGGGTGTGGGAAGGAAGGAGGTCAAAGACAAGGAAGTGAAAGTCTCTGTATGTGTTAATCATGAATTGTTTTAGTTAACCATTTCACAGATGACCCTGTATACACATCTATACATATCAATATATACTATACACATCAATATACACACCAGTATACACAGCAATATCCACATCAATATACACTATACACATCAATATAGACTATACACATCAATATGCACTTCAATATAAACAATATACATCAATATACGCTGTACACATCAATATACACTATATACATCATTATACACTATGCACATACATATACACATCAATATACAAATCAATATACACATTAATATACACCACATATCAACATACACAGCAAAATACACTATACGCATACATATACACATCAATATACACTGTACACATCAATATACACTATATACATCAAAATACACATCAATATACACTATATACATCAAAATACACATCAATATACACTGTACACATCAATATACACACCAGTATACACAGCAACATCAACATCAATATACACTATACACATCAATGTATACTATACACATCAATATGCACGTCAATATAAACAATACACATCAATATACACTGTACACATCAATATACACTATACACATCAATATACACTATACATATACATATACACATCAATATACAAATCAATATACACATTAATATACACAACATATATGCACGTCAATATAAACAATACACATCAATATACACTGTACACATCAATATACACTATACACAGCAATATACACTATACACATACATATACACATGAATATACACATCAATATATACATCAACATACACCACATATCAATATACACATCAATATACACTACACATTGATATACACATCAATATACACATCAGTATACACTATACACATCAATATACACAATACACATCAATATACACATCAACATACACATCAATATACACTATACACATCAATGTAAACATCAGTATACACTACGCATCAATGTACACGTCAACATACACCAATATACACATAAATATACACTAAACATCAATTTACACATTAATATACTAATCAATATACACTACACATCAATATACACTGCACATCAATATACACATCAATATACACTATACACATCAACATGCACTGTACACATCAATATACAATATACACATCAATATACACTATACACATCAATATACTATACACATCAATATGCACTATTCACATCAAAATACACATCAATATACACCGCACATCAATAGACACATCAATATACACTATACATCAATATACACTATACACATCAATATACACTATACACATCAATATACACTATACACATCAATATACACTATACACATCAATATACATAGCACATCAATAGACACATCAATATACACATCAATGTACAATATACACATCAATATACACTATACACATCAATATACAATATACACATCAATATACACTATACACATCAATATACACTATACACATCAATATACACTATACACATCAATATACACTATACACATCAATATACAATATACACATCAATATACACTATACACATCAATGTACACTATACACATCAATGTACACTATACACATCAATATACACCGTACATCAATATACACATCAATATACACTATACACATCAATATACACCGTACATCAATATACACATCAATATACACTATACACATCAATATACACATCAATGTACACTATACACATCAATATACACCGTACATCATTAGACACATCAATATACACATCAATATACACTGTACACATCAATATACACTATACACGTCAATATACAATATACACATCAATATACACATCAATATACAATATACACATCAATATACACTATACGCATCAATATACACTATACACATCAATATACAATATACACATCAATATACACTATACATATCAATATACACTATACACATCAATATACACTATACACATCAATATACAGTATACACATCAATATACAATATACACATCCATATACACTATACACATCAATATACACTATACACATCAATATACACTATACACATCAATATACACTATACACATCAATATACACTATACACATCAATATACACTATACACGTCAATATACACTATACACATCAATATACACTATACACGTCAATATACACTATACACATCAATATACACTATACACATCAATATACACTATACACATCAATATACACTATACACATCAATATACACTATACACATCAATATACACTATACACATCAATATACACTATACACATCAATATACACTATACACGTCAATATACACTATACACATCAATATACACTATACACGTCAATATACACATGCATTTTCAGAGCATTAGAAACAATAGAAAGGATGATGCGTCACAATGCACATTGTTCACAACAGTATATGTTTACACCCACAGCATCTGCTTATCTATGCTTAGTAATCCCCAGTGCTTGGCCCAAGCTTGGCAAGAACTGGTTAAATAGTAGAACGTCCCTACAACATCCTCTCCTTACTGCCATTAACCTTTCGGGATTGCGACAAGGCCATTAGGACGGAAGACTAAGAGGGGTTAATGAGCTGACTGATAATTAGCATCATTTATCTTGTATCTGTAAAAGTTACGACACTCGCTAACGATGCGTTCTCATTTACCTAAGTAACGCGCAGTAATGCTTATCCCTTTATTACACTTGGTTTGAAAAACTGAGCCATATATTCTGAACAATAACGGCGATTCAATACAAGGATTGGCACCGCTGTTATGAACAAACCATGCCGTGCTACGCAAAAGTTGGATAGCTCTTCAATTCTATTTATCAGTCGATATTTATCCATTGAAAAGTTAAGCTATGACATCACTGGTGTAACCTAACTGTTGCTCACAGTGTGAGACTAGTACAGAGTGCAGCCAAAGTGATTGTGGCTTTAAGTCCTGCAAGTAGCATTCACTTCACGCAATGACTGGCTTTGTAGCGACGAAGATGGATAGCAGGTACCACGCAGTGTGGTGTAGTAGAGCTGTGACAAGCAGACAGGCCAGTGTTGCCTCATGTCTGCAATGCGGGGACTCCCGACTGGGAGAGATAGTAAAGCACAACATGGCTCACTCAGCCACAGATCAAGAATGGATCCCACCAGTGGTTTTAGGCCTGGTGATTAGATCTCGACCAGGACAGAGAGGTGTAATCTCCTTTGGTTTGACACAGTGATAAAGTTTGTGATGGGGGTTAAAGGAGGGGGTGGATGGGACATGGGAGACACCAGTGTGTCAGACGGTCTCTGTACAGAGGTGTTTTGTTGGTCTATCAATTGAGAAATACAGAGATAGAGATCCAGCAGTGGGCCATTTGAAAGACGAAGGGGGCTTATCGGCTTGTAGCACGGCTTTGATAAGGTAGACAGGGATCCTCCTGGCTCTCTTGTGCCTGTTAGGCTTGTTACAGTGGCGGATCTGCCCACTAACAAGCAAGCGGAGCTGGAGAGGAGCTGGAGCGAAGCTGAATTACACAGACAGTCATTTGGAACATAAAGGGATTCGGCTGAATAGAAGTCCTTCTGAAATGAATCCATTACAAAAGAGATGAAAAAGCAGGGCTTTCATGATAATTTCAATCCCTCGCAATAAGAATTTGCTATTCAGAAACCCAAAGTAATAAGTATACGAAAATAATGACATGGGATACTGTAGATGTTGCTTTTCGCTATTAGTCTCTAATGATATTGTATGTTTTTTCTGGATGAGTTGAGCTAGGTCTGAACATTGTGACCAGGATTGGCTTGTGGTACTTTAGAATTAAATGAAAGCCCAATAATTAGTTTAAATTCACCATAATACTTGTGATATTCAACGTCCCTGATCAATTCAAATTTAAATCTGCAATCATTTTGCATTTGCGCTAATGAGTAAGAAATAAACAACGCATTTAGGCCACGTCTATTGATGGTAGCAGTATTGTTATTTTTCCTCCCCCGCCTGCATTTAAACAAACAAAGAACCACCAGGCGTTCTAATCATTTAAATCCTTGCCATACACTAATTACTAGGTTAGAGATGGTTTTCTTTGAACTGTCTCTAGAGGGAAAAACTTTCCGTGGAGATTCAAACATCAGAGGCAGACAGTCTAATAATGACATACACAGGAGAGGATTCACCAACAGAATATTTGTATTCTTTTACTGAGGGCTTTCCGAGGATGCGGAGAGCAGAGTTGATGTTGCTTTTTTAAGCTCCATGCGTTTTACAACTGGAAATGAAGGACCGCTGACTGATTTCCTGCTGCTTTGTTAGAGAAGGATTGAGCTACATTGTACCTGATGCTAACTTAAGCAGCGCTGCCATGTGGCTAAGGGAGGCATTTAATCATTCACTATAGGTTAGCCTCTTGTAAACAAACATGATATAACCAACACTGACAAAGCCTGTCTATTTCCATTAACCATTACTAAAACATTTAGTGATTTTATTTCTTCAAGAATGACAAATATATTCCTAATTCCCCCTAGCATGTTATTAAATCATTATCGAATCATGTACATTAATCCAGGCAACTACCTGCTCTGTCATCGCCGTAATCCATCAAAACATCAATGTCATTTTGATCGCCCGTGAAACATTTGCCAGCAGGCATGAGTATGATACATTGACATGCAATACAGCTGTCCTGACAGATAGTCACACCAGTACCCTCTCAGCCTCGAGCAGTTTTTAGATCATCTCTGTGAAAGGACATGTATTGGGGACGGACACAGCAGGTGTCAAGCGGTGGCATTTAGCTCCCCCACCCACTCAAAGCAACACCACAGTTGACTGAGAGGCCTGACATTTTTACAAAGGGAAGAGGGATGCACGGAAGCGCATGACTGACGACGCGTTGACCCACCATTGATCCATCCACCTTGAGGACAGGATGCTGTACAGACAGAGATTTGTCTGGCCTGACTGCTGCTCAGAAAGAGCCTTCCCTGTGGCCTAGGGGTGGTCTAGCGGTCTAAGCCGCTGCCTCCGGGTCACAGCTGGAGCAGGGGTTTGAATCCGGACCATTGCTATTTCAGCACACTCTCTCCTCTATCGTGTCCCTCAACCTCTGTTTTATCGAATAAAATGTCACTCCTTAAAAAAAGAAAAAGAACGCTCCCATAAAGAAGAATTTAGGTCTTCCAGTAGAACAGGAAATAGCACTATCATGGCCCAACTGAATGTCAGTGGTGTGCAGTACAATGCTAGGGGTTAATTATGACGATTGGCACGCGAAAACCAAGCACAAGTGACTTTCGTCTTAAAACATGAAATTATATCCTGTCCTTTGCACATTTCTGAGATTCTATGTGCGCAGAGTTCATCATGATTTCTTTTCAAACAGCTGTTAGAACCCTAGAGTCTGACACCACATCACAGGGCCACAGTAGAGTTCCCTTCCGAGGGAAAAACCAGAAGCAGCCATTCATGTGCAGATTGACATGTACCCGGGTCGATAAAGATTCTAAAGTTCAACATGGTGGGTCACAATAAAAGCCATATATAAAACCCCATTGACAAGTGATCCATCATTTGATGATTGATGCCGTCTCCTTACCACCATTATTATGAGGCCTTCTTTGTTGTTAAGGCCTGACCTTGTCACTGGGGTTGGAATAAATATTGACTTTTTGAAGTGAGACTGTCATGGGTTTAAAGCAATAGGCTACAGAGCCACTGATTTCTCTATGGTTCAGGACCCTGCTTTCCATAGCCATTTTTAGCTGTTTCAGTCTACTGAGAACCATGTCTTTTTCCTTCAAAAAACTCACTTCCTTTCGATGAATAAGTTTGCAATGTGACTGCAGGGCATGGATGACAGAATAAATTTGGCTTGACGCCAATAATATAATTTAAAGTGAATCACTGAAATTGTGATACACTTTAAAGGGCAGCTGATTTAATTTCAAATGTATCATTTTCCCTGTGCCTCTGGCTTAGAGGGTTAATTGATTCAATTAATAAAATAAATAAAATAATAATAATCATAGTCACAACCAGTTTCATTAGTATTGTCCACTTCCGAGAGGAGAGCTAAAACACAAAAATGTGGCCTTAACAATTCCACAGTGCTATAGGCCCTAATGTACATAATGAAGAAATCCCTAACGATTTAGAGATCATCAAGAAGACAGCTGCTTCAGAGAAATGGTATTCTCTCTGGCCTCAGGCTGCTCATGGGGAAGCCATGTTTTTCCAGTTAGCCTTTCTTTATGGGCCTGTGAGGCTAGCTCATCCACATTCATCCTGCTGAAAATGATTACATACGGTAAGTATAGAAAGAAATCACAGTACCCTTTACATGTAAGATGCTTACCATGATGATGATACACACACAGTGATGTTTTCACTGGCTGTTGATATTGATGGTAATGGATATTGTGCTGTAACATAGTTCAGTAAACATCTCTAGGGTGATCATTAAAATCAAATCAAATCAAATGTATTTATATAGCCCTTCGTACATCAGCTGATATCTCAAAGTGCTGTACAGAAACCCAGCCTAAAACCCCAAACAGCAAGCAATGCAGGTGTAGAAGCACGGTGGCTGGGAAAAACTCCCTACAAAGGCCAAAACCTAGGAAGAAACCTAGAGAGGAACCAGGCTATGTGGGGTGGCCAGTCCTCTTCTGGCTGTGCCGGGTGGAGATTATAACAGAACATGGCCAAGATGTTCAAATGTTCATAAATGACCAGCATGGTCGAATAATAATAAGGCAGAACAGTTGAAACTGGAGCAGCAGCACAGTCAGGTGGACTGGGGACAGCAAGGAGTCATCATGTCAGGTAGTCCTGGGGCACGGTCCTAGGGCTCAGGTCCTCCGAGAGAGAGAAAGAAAGAGAGAATTAGAGAGAGCATATGTGGGGTGGCCAGTCCTCTTCTGGCTTTGCCGGGTGGAGATTATAACAGAACATGGCCAAAATGTTAAAATGTCCATAAATGACCAGCATAGTCGAATAATAGTAAGACAGAACAGTTGAAACTGGAGCAGCAGCATGGCCAGGTGGACTGGGGACAGCAAGGAGTCATTATGTCAGGTAGTCCTGGGGCATGGTCCTAGGGCTCAGGTCCTCCGAGAGAGAGAAAGAAAGAAGGAGAGAATTAGAGAACGCACACTTAAGATTCACACAGGACACCGAATAGGACAGGAGAAGTACTCCAGATATAACAAACTGACCCTAGCCCCCCGACACAAACTACTGCAGCATAAATACTGGAGGCTGAGACAGGAGGGGTCAGGAGACACTGTGGCCCCATCCGAGGACACCCCCGGACAGGGCCAAACAGGAAGGATATAACCCCACCCACTTTGCCAAAGCACAGCCCCCACACCACTAGAGGGATATCTTCAACCACCAACTTACCATCCTGAGACAAGGCTGAGTATAGCCCACAAAGATCGCCGCAACGGCACAACCCAAGGGGGGCGCCAACCCAGACAGGATGACCACAACAGTGAATCAACCCACTCAGGTGATGCACCCCCTCCAGGGACGGCATGAGAGAGCCCCAGTAAGCCAGTGACTCAGCCCCTGTAATAGGGTTAGAGGCAGAGAATCCCAGTGGAAAGAGGGGAACCGGCCAGGCAGAGACAGCAAGGGCGGTTCGTTGCTCCAGAGCCTTTCCGTTCACCTTCTCACTCCTGGGCCAGACTACACTCAATCATATGACCCACTGAAGAGATGAGTCTTCAGTAAAGACTTAAAGGTTGAGACCGAGTTTGCGTCTCTGACATGGGTAGGCAGACCGTTCCATAAAAATGGAGCTCTATAGGAGAAAGCCCTGCCTCCAGCTGTTTGCTTAGAAATTCTAGGGACAATTAGGAGGCCTGCGTCTTGTGACCGTAGCGTACGTGTAAGTATGTACGGCAGGACCAAATCAGAGAGATAGGTAGGAGCAAGCCCATGTAATGCTTTGTAGGTTAGCAGTAAAACCTTGAAATCAGCCCTTGCTTTGACAGGAAGCCAGTGTAGAGAGGCTAGCACTGGAGTAATATGATCAATTTTTTGGGATCTAGTCAGGATTCTAGCAGCCGTATTTAGCACTAAACTGAAGTTTATTTAGTGCTTTATCCGGGTGGCCGGAAAGTAGAGCATTGCAGTAGTCTAACCTAGAAGTGATAAAAGCATGGATTAATTCTTCTGCATCATTTTTGGACAGAAAGTTTCTGATTTTTGCAATATTACGTAGATGGAAAAAAGCTGTCCTCGAAATGGTCTTGATATGTTCTTCAAAAGAGAGATCAGGGTCCAGAGTAACGCAGAGAAAGTGAAAGTTAACATTATGTTTTCGAATAACATCCCCAAGAGGTAAAATATATAGTGAAAACAATAGTGGTCATAAAACGGAACCTTGAGGAACACCGAAATTTACAGTTGATTTGTCAGAGGACAAACCATTCACAGAGACAAACTGATATCTTTCCGACAGATAAGATCTAAACCAGTAAGAACATGTCCGTGTAGACCAATTTGGGTTTCCAATCTCTCCAAAAGAATGTGGTGATCGATGGTATCAAAAGCAGCACTAAGGTCTAGGAGCACGAGGACAGATGCAGAGCCTCGGTCCGATGCCATTAAAATGTCATTTACCACTTTCACAAGTACCGTCTCAGTGCTATGATGGGGTCTAAAACCAGACTGAA